>NC_140168.1:189290167-189417667 GCF_963971535.1 Notolepis coatsorum
TAAATTACCTTATTATAGCCAACTTGCACATCTATGGATTGCGCCAAAAGTTCAATTTGGATTTAGTATACATGTAACCAGGCGTGCATGAAGAACCGAGAATGGAATCTACTGTAAATACAGTCAGCTTTTAATTTTTGCGACAGGTCCGGCCATTTAGAATCCGTTTGCATTGCGGATTATTGCTAAATGTTCACAGAAGGTAGACACACTAACTGCAATCCAATCTATGCCAATAACGTTCAGTTTTGTATCCCGAGAAATAAGAAAAATAAAAAAAATACACAAGTAATTTGTTTGCAGGAGGCTATAATTCCCTGGGTACAGATTGTAACGCTCATTGAGAGCTCTGGATGCCCTGTGCTCATAATTTATGACTACAAATCATCATCATTCGGCGATTCAAAATGGCCGATCTCCGCGAAAATATTATCACATTTCAAAAACTATAAAATCTCACTAATAACACTTTAACCTATTGGTAAACAAACGTATTGCTGAAAAATATACACTATGACTGATGTTGTGACATGGTTAGGATGTTTACTCTTGGATACATTTGGGGGAAAAAACACAACATTATGTCATACAGTCTAGACAGATTGATTTATGACGTGATGTCATTTTGGGACCGGTATCGGACCCGTCGGGTGGAAGAATGACCAAAACACTCTATATCAGTGATGGCTGTCAGAATGTACAGCTATTATTTAAACATGTAGACCACTTATTTTCACACCAAAAATACCACTTACAGTACCTTTAAAAAGACATTTCACGTTGGTAGAACATGTAAGAAATCTGCAGTCTTACCTCATATCTAAAGTCATGTACTAGTAAGGTAGCGACGACTGCTCTCCCTGTCGTGTGCTGTCAACACCACCATTCCTCCCAGGTGTCAGGCTCCTCATTCACTTCATTTTAGAGACCATGTCTAAATATCATACTTCGGAAGGATAAACAAACTACTGCTGTGCAGATTTCAATGAAACAGAGTCAAAGGCAGGTGTGTGCTTTGGAATTTGATGTGTCTTTACAGATGTATTACCTTTGAAAAATAAAAGCAGATCCGGTTAATTTGTTGTAGGTTCTGAGTGTGCTGTGTACCTATGTCCTGCATGAAATGTTGGGGAGTTGTTACCATGGTTACCTGCTGCCTTGCTGGAAGAAGGATTCTAAACAGAAGTGACAGTTGGTCAAACGACACCTCAAGTGAGAGCTCACTGATGATTTGAAAATGACAACATTAGCTCCAAGAAAACAAGTACCTTTGACTCAAAAAAATATATTACACAGAATAATATCGCTGTATAGTTTAGTTTATTCTTCAGAAGTATAATATTTAGACATGGTCCCCAAAATGAATGAATGCGGAATCTGGGGGGAATGGTGTTGACAGCAGATGACAGGGACAGCAGTGGTCGCTACAGTAGCTTACTTGTAGATGACCTATACATAGAGATAGCGGTCAGGCAAGCTCTACCGGAGTCTCGTGGCCAAGACAGAGAGACTCAAGAGTAGCTTCTATCCCCAGCCCAGGAGTTCAAAACATTGAATCCCTATTTATTGATTGATTGATTGATTGATTGATTGATTGATTGATTGATTGATTGATTGAAAATGTTAATTAACAGATTGCAGAATGGGTACAGTACAGTACAGCTCAATACACACAATTGTTAAATTAAGGGGATGCAGACCAGAGAAAGACTTTCGTCTTGTTTACATCAGGGTCCCCCATTTTCAATTCATAATGAGTTGAAATGAATGAATACAAATCTGATCCAATCAGATAGGGATTACAAGTTTTGAACTCCTGGGTCCTAAGGCCATCAGGATGCTCAATGTGGACTCACTAACCCATCCATTCTACACTCACTGCACACAACATCAACATGCACACTCTCACTTTAAACATTCTTTCAATTTAGACACTTTAAACACTTTTTAAACACACACTATATTTGATCTATTTATTCTTACACATTTACACTACCTCTCTACCTAATGTAGCAACCTGAATATGTCTGGCTATTATTCAGATTGGCTAAAGTAATCTTTTTTACATTCCCCATGTTCACGAGGACGTTGTGGACATTTAACGTGCGGTTCTCTTTGATTACCCCTCCCCGAATATGACTATTAACTTGCTGCCCTTTGATCCTCCTCTTCTAAACTTGGGCGTTTCATAGCGGGACAGGACTGCAGGTGCCGGCACGGAGGAAAAGTCTCTTCGGCGTTGAACACAGACGAGGACAGACGTCACCACCGAAGAGCACCAGAGAAGCGAGCGTGCAAGGAATATACTCTGCTACCAAACGGGTTATTCCAGAAATACATGCGGTAGTTGAGCGGTTGATTAATGCGCCGGATAAAGGAATAGGCTCTGCTACAAAACAGGTTATTCCAGAAATATCTGAGGTAGCTTAGCGTTTGGTCCGTGTGCCAGAGACACTGTGAAGGCTTCACCGGGCGAGGAGAGCCGAAGACCAGGTGATAGACATTGATCACCGTGCGGTAGCTGTGTATATAGGCGTCATAGTAGGAGGGTGCAATACGACCCGCAGTTTAGCTGTGTTTAGGACAGTACCCCAGTTTAGCATGTGCGACGGCCCACTTCTTCAGCCCAGCAGAGGACGCCATTACACTGCATGTTGCTCCAGCCTCTTCAAGCTGTTGCCCGCAGCATCTGCCCCAGCGCCTACCCCGCCCCGCCGGCTGTTATCACAGGATCTCCGTCTGCCATCTTAGCATCCGGACTAGTGGTGCTAAGATTGGGCCCCATCTTGGATAAGTATCAGAGGTGCTCTGAGTGTTGAAACGTGTTCGGTAGACAGTCTACTGTGGGGAGCGAGCTCTATGAGAGTGAAGATAAATGGGGCTTTGAATGCACACTGGAGAGCAGTGTAAAAGGGGCGCCCCAAACATTTCAAGCCGGCTCTAGATAGGTTTTATTTGCTAACTGTGGGCCCACTGTTAATTAATTTTGAGTGTAATAATATGTGTGTTCTTATATAAAATTCCCATTCAGTAACCCCTTTTATCCCTTCCCTTTTCCTCCCCTCTCTCCCCACCTATGGAGTAGTGGAACAGTATATATAAACCCTAAAAGGCCAACTTGCAGGTTGTATTTTTGTTCAATAAACAATGTGGACTAGGCCAACAGTGACTTTCATGAAGAAGGAAAAAAGAATTATTGAAATTGACCCAGTTTTAGCGTTTTTATCAAACATTTTGTCTGCCCAACACAATCACCACGCACGTGGATATTTTAATCAATGGTTCATAACGTGCAAGTGTAATCGAAATGATGTCGTCACATCAGGTGCAGGGCACCAGGGGGCTCTGAGAGTCACACACAGCTAGTGGCAGGCAGAGAGCCTTGCTACCACTAGCCGAGTGATGAATGAAAATGTATCTGTTTCACCTAACAACACTATTGCTCCGTGATCATAGCCATCCATCTCTAAAGCGAACCACTATTTGTAAAAGCCACAACCACGTTACCATATTTGTAATAATGTAAATCATTGTGTTGTTGTACATATTGTGTATACACCGTTAGAAGCTAACGTAGCTTAGCTTGGTAGCTATTGTGCTAACAACATACCCCGACATCTAGCTTGTTAGCCGGCATGAATGCCCGATTTAAAATGGTTCTCTCCTCTTTGTATACCTTTGTCCTCACAAGTATTCTGCCAGGGAACTTATGGACACGACAATAGTAGTAGTTATAAGGTGTTTGATCATTGTGTCGTTGTACATATTGTGTATACACCGTTTGAAGCTAACGTAGCTTAGCTTGGTAGCTATTGTGCTAACAACATACCCCGACGTCCAGCTCGCTAGCCGGCATGAACGCCCGATTTAAAATGGTTCTCTCCTCTCTGTACACCCCCGTCCCCACAAGTACCCTGCCAGGGAACCCATGGACACAACAACAGCAGCAGCCATAAGGTGCTCGAGCCCGTAATGCTAGTGGTACACGATAGCTATGAGCTAACTAACGCTACAAGCTCAAACACCCTACAACCACCACTATTGTCGCATCTACAAGCTCCCCGGCAGAACACCCGCAAGGACAAAGGCACACAAAGAGGAGAGAACCACCCCAAATCGGGCATTCATGCCGGCCAACAAGCCAGACGCCACAGCACGTTGTTAGCACAATAGTAGCCCACTCGGTGCACCACAGTCACTGACTGTGATGCACCGAGTGTGCCACCATTGATCAACATGCAGCGACGTGTAGCTTGCATGATGCGTGTGCAGTGCTTTGCCACACAGGTCTGAGAAGAGGACTTGCACATGATTTTACTCGTTCCCCAAACTCCTCTACATGCCCCGATCTAAAATGGTTCACAACAGTAGACATAATGCTAACGTTAGCCAGCGCCATATATCCAGTAGTACTATGACCCGGAAGGGCATAAGGCATAAGTTGCCTGAAGTGACGTCACGGCCGTGCTAGCGTCTGATAAGCTTTTAGATTTGCTCGTGCATGTTATTCGTGCGTGGACCTTTTTAACCATTTCTGAGTGGCATTTCCGGCGTCAGATGGAAAAAAATAAATAATAAAATTAGATACCAATGATGTAAACTACCCATAATTGCAGAGTAGGGTTTAACCTGCAAGTTGGCCTTTAAAGGTAAGGTCTTGTTACTGTGTCTAGCCTAGTGTGAGAAGAGCTTTGCTCAGGGTTGTGTAAGCGTGAAGAGCTTTGCTCAGGGTTGTGTAGCGGGAAGAGCTTTGCTCATGGTGGTGTAAGCGGGAAGAGCTTTGCTCATGGTGCCTTTTGATAACAATATAATGGTTGTAGTTGTGTTGAGAACCAAATGCTCCACTAAACAAATACTGAATGGGAGCACTGTGTGTTACTGAGTCTGTTGTCTTAACCATTTTCTGTCCGGGTAATGCTCATCATTATTTAACCCATCCCCACCCCTGTCTCTAGTTCATGGTTAAAGGTCTCTACAGGTCATTAAGGAAGGGTACTGCTTTGGGGAGCGAAAACATTATCCATCTTACTGCCATCAGGTGTGGGAGGGCGCAGGAAGTATTGGGGGAAGTGGGGGTGTGTGGGGAGCTACTGCTGATCGCCCTGGAGGGCCAGAAGGACCAGAGTACCATCCCTAGGTCAGGGAATCCTAGGCCCCATCCGCTCCTGCTGTTCGACCCTCACTTTGATATTCCTGGCCTAAAGTCGGGGATCCAGCTAGACCCAGTTCTGCTGCGTCCCGCTACCAGGTGGGTAAATAAAGCACGGATAATCCACCCAGCTACACTCAGTTTAGCATTTTGTGCATTTTAGTAGTATATTGTATATTTTGTATAGTGGTTGGTCTTTATTCTTTTACTTATACCTTTTTTTACTGTATGAAGCACAATTTCAGGAGGCTCATACAGAACCAAGCATTTCACAATAATGTACATATGTGACAAATAAAACAAAACTTTAAACTTGAGGTAAGACTGCTCTACTAAAGTGAAACATCCCTTTAAGTTTGTTTTTGACGACGACGCAAGGAGCCGGCTCCCTTTGACACTTACAAGCAATGAAGTTAACATTCAAAGCAGGCTAAAACCTTGGCGCTGCGGTTATCCACCGAGTGCTCGGGTGAGATTAATTTATCTCAATCGGTCAGATTGGAATTCCACGTCTGCGGCGGCGAGATATACCTGCGCTTGTCGTCTGGGAGTATTCTATTTTTCATTGCAATGGATTTGCTCAACGGCGGTTTAGCTTAAGGGTGACTAGCAATAGGGGAATTGGACCTTTGTTAGAGAGGGGGGGGGGGGGGATTTAACAGCCATGATTTGTTGCGAGGTTCCTTTCCCCTGAAAGTAATTAAAAGCCCTGATATGAGCAAATAGGGTTGGAAGTAAAAGAAAAACCCTCAGCCAATCGCTCCTGTGTGTGATGCGATTGTTGCGCCACGCTTACATTCCTAATTACACTTTACCGTCTCATTTAGAAACATAATAGGAGCAGAGGCTCTCTGCGCCATGTCCGGACCCCCCCCCCCAACGTCGGCGGTTGGTGGACACAGCCGCGCAGCGAGCGAGTCTTTAATTACTACGTCTCAGGCAGTCAGGAGACCCCCGCCACCCTTCCACCCATTCATTCTGAACTGTTACCGGTTTCGGTAAACTCCATTTTTCGGCCGCCGTACTCCACTTCTCTGTATATCACTCTGCCCTCAGATTAATCACTAATGATATATACGACACTCATCACTGTGTCCTTTATGAGAAGGTTGGTTGGTCCTCGCTGATTGGTAAGCTACCTCCTTATCTACATCATTACTGGAATGACCTTTTGGTACCCATGGAAACCTGGCTGGTCCTTAAGGTCCCCCAGAGTTTGCTCTGAACAGGGTAAATCTGCATTTTGCTATGATGCCTTCTAGCCCATGGGATTAACTCCAACAGTCCTTATTAAAGCTTGAGATTCTCTCCTATGTTGCAGACTTTAAAACCTTGATCTCCAACCTTGAAACCTTGCGCGCAAACCTCGTACAAACTTACAAAACACTCACAAACTCAAACACGGAAACAAATACGCATTACACACACACACACACACACACACACACACACACACACACACACACACACACACACACACATACACACACACACACACACACACACACACACACACACACACACACACACACACACACACACACACACACACACACACACACACTCGGGTACAGATACTGTACACTAGGCCTGTCCCCTTATTCCATTTGGGCTGTGGGGGTGCTTAATGTCTGAAGGAGTCGACAAGGCTTCTTGTCCTCTGTGAAAGCATGCAATTGGTACACTGATGGATACATCTTGTCTACTCTAGTGTGGTCCTTAGACGGGTTAAATCCTCTTTCAGTGCCTCTGTGCCCGTTTTCTTAGGCAGTTGGCGTCGCTGGTATGCATGCCATTAGCGTTAGCCATGCTTCTAGGCTTCTTTGCTTTTGGAAAGAATGATCCCAAATATTTTTTTTAATTAAAAATTCAATATTATAATTATTATTATAATCTTTTTTTTTGCATTCGACTAAGAGGTTGGCAGTCGACTACGACTCCTTTCGGTCGATTAGTTGACTATTCGACTAGTCGAGGTCAGCCCTACTGTACACATACAACAGTCAATCTCAAGTCTGCTTATGGACTACAAGTGACACCTCTTTGCAGAGCTCCCCCTCAGCTTGCCAGCGTGGACGGCTCATTAGAGTGAGGGATTTTCAACCTTTTCACGGTAATAGCGCTTCAAAATCCTGGGTCTTCCCGGTCCAACCCCCCTATCCCCGCACGCCTGCACATTTGGCACAGGGAAGGGGGGAGAGGGGGGGTTGGGGGGGAGAAATCTTATTAAATTAATTCTCTAAAGCATTGGGACCGACTGGTGTGGAGTAGGCTGATAACAGCTGGTCATGCTAGAGAGAGAGAGAGAGAGAGAGAGAGAGAGAGAGAGAGAGTCTTAACAAGACGGAGACGCAGGGTGAGACATATTGGTGTGTGTGTTTCTCTCTCTGTCTCTCTCTTTCTCTCACCCTCTCTGTGTCTCTGTGTCTCTCTGTGTCTCTCTCTCTCTCTCTCTCTCTCTCTCTCTCTCTCTCTCTCTCTCTCTCTCTCTCTCTCTCTCTCTCTCTCTCCCCCTCTAGAACAGCCAATGCAAAAGCATTCATAAACTGGTTGTAGGTAGAATCACCTACTTCATACAGAAACAAGCATTTCATCATAGGGTTATAAGTCATCATAAGTATTCTGTATTTTGTTGTGACATTTATTTAACCTCTTAACATCGCAGCATTTTGCCCTCGTCTGCCAGTGCCAGGCAGCATTTTTTGCCATGGAACCTATACATTGTTGGAAAGTTTCATTTGCCGCCTTTCGAGCGTCACCACACTCAATCTATTGCGTGCTTCCAGTCTCGAGTTACAAGACGAAATACCCGGCAAGCGTCATTTGACGTCCGGTTGTAAACGGTCCTGAACTGACCGGTCACTGCTGATGGCGAAAATGATTGACCACCGTTGTAACTTGTAGCCAAGGAGCATCTTCTCCGAAAGCGATCCCAGACGAACGCTGATTGCAATGAGAAGGGGGCAGAAGAAGACCAACAAGTTCTTTGTTTTGACTCACGCGTCTGAATGAATGGAAGCGGACAGACCTTTTGGATAATCACACTGAATTATTGCGGTACACACATTAAAAAAACTCATTTTCCGTGGGATTTTTATCAACTTTGGACCTTATGTTTTCCAGCTCCTACCTGTCAGCTGGAACCCAGAAACAGGCATCTGGCAACAAGTCAACACAAAAGTAAGCAGCAAATACCTCTGTTTCTCCATTACATTAGCACTCAAAGTGAAACTTCAGAATGTTACCTTTCAAAAGAGACCAGACTCATGCATGTGCTATAAGTATAAAGTATAATAAATCACACATTACTTTGGTTATTCAATCATCAGGCGTGTTATGGAAAATGTGGGGTATGCTTAAGGGGTTAAATTAAAATGTTTGACATTATGACGTTAACCCGATGACATTATGTCAAGTAAACCCAGTGACAGATGCTTACTCCAACCCAACCTGCTGTGGAGCGGAGAAGTGAAAGCGATGAGTAAGCTAATGAAAGGACTCGGCTGCCAGCATCAAGCGGGAAAATGTCACCCGATCCATCTGTCAGATGATGTTTGTTGTGCGATCATTAGCGGAACAGACATTTATATTCGGCGTGGGCGAAGTTAGGACCGACGAATCACCACGACGAAGCGGCGTAATAAGGGCGCTCTGAGAGAAAAGATGTCCGATTGTTCAAGGTTCTCGTTTTCTCTTTGTTCTCGAGTCTGATGCAGTGTTACAAGGCTGAATGCTGTCAATTTGAATGCTAATCTGTGTGTGTGTGTGTGTGTGTGTGTGTGTGTGTGTGTGTGTGTGTGTGTGTGTGTGTGTGTGTGTGTGTGTGTGTGTGTGTGTGTGTGTGTGTGTGTGTGTGTGTGTGTGTGTGTGTGTGTGTGTGTGTGTGGTGTGTGCGTGCGTGCGTGCGTGCGTGCGTGCGTGCGTGAGTGGGTGCGTGCGTGTGTGTGTGCAGTTGTTGTGTGTCCTCCCATGTCCCACTGGACAACCTCAGAGGGTTTAGTCGCTGGCTTTTACCTTCACAGAAAAGGCTCAGAACAAACGGAATGTTTCTCTGCCAAGCAGAACATGAAGAGCACCTCCAGGCTGGGAGTGTGTGGGGGGGGGGGGGGGGGGGGGTTTGGGGATGTTTAGCAGACGAGGAAATAATTCCTAATACAAGCCAAAGCCGCCCAGTTAGCGGCTATCATTTGGGTTCCAGTGAGGCGTCCTGGGCTTATTGGACTGAAGTGTATACAGTGTCGAGGGCTTATTGGACTGAAGCGTATACAGCGCTGAGGGCTTATTGGACTGAAGCGTATACAACAGTGTTGAGGGCTTATTGGACTGAAGCATATATGACAGTGTTGAGGGCTTATTGGACTGAAGCGTTTACAGTGTTGAGGGCTTATTGGACTGAAGCATATATGACAGTGTTGAGGGCTTATTGGACTGAAGCGTTTACAGTGTTGAGGGCTTATTGGACTGAAGCGTATACAGTGTTGAGGGCTTATTGGACTGAAGCGTATACAGTGTTGAGGGCTTATTGGACTGAAACATATACAGTTGAGGGCTTATTGGACCGAAGTGTATACAACAGTGTTGAGGGCTTATTAGACTGACGCGTATACAGTGTTGAGGGCTTATTGGACTGAAACATATAAAAAAGTGTTGAGGGCTTATTGGACCGAAGTGTATACAACAGTGTTGAGGGCTTATTGGACTGAAGCGTATACAGTGTTGAGGGCTTATTGGACTGAAACATATACAACAGTGTTGAGGGCTTATTGGACTGAAGCGTATACAACAGTGTTGAGGGCTTATTGGACTGAAGTGTATACAGTGTTGAGGGCTTATTGGCAGGGGTGTAAAAAGTACCCAGAAATTATACTTAAGTGAAAGTATGGGTACCGTCTCAAAATCCTACTCAAGTAAAAGTCAGAGTATCTGGCTAAAAACACACTTGAGTAAAAGTCTAAAAGTTTCTACTTTTAAATGGACTAAGTACTAAAAGGTCAAAGTAAAAACAATGTTTTTGACTGTCTATTCTTCTGATAGCAGGTGTTTAATCAAAGATCCCCGCTTTCTTGTCTTCCACAAGGACCAATCAGCATGGGTATAGGCAGGTTCATTTTCCATTGATGGGGATTTGATTGGCTGTTTTTAAATAAAGTGCGGCCGCAGGATTAATAACGTTAACGTTAGTTCGGCCAGAGAAACAAATATACTAATTAAAATGGTTGGACCTGTGAGATTTGTACTTTGTACGGCTGCATTTTAAATGTAAGGAGTAAAAAGTATGTTTTTTTTCTCTGAAATGTAATTGAGTAAAAGTACAATTATACAAACATAATAATCCTTGAGTAAAGTAAAAATCCCCAAAAACAGTAAGTATTGTAACGAAGTACAATTACTCAAGTACTTTACACCTGTAAGGAGATTCATTAATATTCCCCTGAAGTATTAGATTCTGACATCGAGCTCTCTGGAATGTGGCTGAATGTGGCTGTGGGGTCCAGTGACAAGCCAGGCACCCAGGCCATGCACCCAGAAATACTTTGACCTGATGACCTGTGTGACCTGCAGTGTTGTGCTAGTTACTGAAAAATAGTAACTCAGTTACTTTACTAGTTACTTCATTTCAAAGTAACTTCGTTACTTTACTAGTTACGTACACCCAAAAGTAATGAGTTACTGTGAAAAGTAACTATTTAGTTATTTAAAAAAAATTTAAATAAAAAAAGATTGCTCCCGAGTCCCATGCCCCAGATACTCAAAATCGGTTGATCAACTTGACAGTTTCCATTCACATCACTGAACTCTGCTAAGCAATGTGGTCTAGATACAAACACAAATCTGACACAAACAAATGTTGTCCCGAGTCGATATAATAAGAAGTGCGCCGGTTGAAGGAACAGCAACTTGCAATGGGCCTGGTCTACAAGATACACTATACGACCGGGGGTACCCATGTACATGTCAAAATACTTCCCAAAGGTCAGTGAATACCACAACCACTACACCAGAGGAAGCTCAACAAATCATGTAAAACCCAGATTCGGCTCAAACAAGGGACTAAACACGTTTCGCAATTATGCCACAACAATGTGGAACGCCCTACCCAAAGCTGTAAAGGAATGTGAATCACTACCCACATTCAAAACCGCTCTTAAAGAGCACCTACGGGAGGCTGCAATTCGAAACTGGCCACCGTAAATGCCCAAAACCCCCCACCACCTCCTAATAGACAGTCTCCTCCCCACCGCATGTATATATTCCCTCCCCGCCGTATGTATATTTCTCTCCCACCCACCCACCCCCTCCTAATGTACAGTCCCCTCCCCATCATATATACTCTGTCAGGATCTAGGGGTAACAGTACTGTATATTTGAATACCGTTTATGTTACAAATGTATTAGTACTAAATACCTATATGTCCCTATGCCATAAATGTCATGTATGTTGTGTATGTCATAAATGTCTATATGAATTGAAAATGGGGGACCCTGATGGAAACAAGACAAACGTCTTTCTCAGGTCTGCATCCCCTTAACAATTGTATGTATTGAGCCGTACTGTATTGTACCCATTCTGCAATCTGTTAAATAAAGTTTTCATTCATTCATTCAGCCTTGATGTCGCCGGAGCGTTTCATTAACCATCTTGCAACGTTGTTTAAGATATCAATCAAAGCATTGCAACGTTAGAATAGTTAGGATATCAATTGTGCATGAAAGGACTATATTTATATTGTTTGATTAGTATTATGAGATTCCCTGGCAGATTTCGTACAGTCAAAATCCGTTGATCAACTTGAGTTTCAGTGAACACATTGCACTCACCCAAGTCTGCGGTGGTCGAGATGTCATGTAACGTTAGTCCAGCTGACTCCAGCAGCCCATCAAACATGTTCTTTATCTCGTTTCCATGTTGTATATTAATTATCTCTCCAAGTAGTTGCTAAATGGTTTGTTAGTTCATTACTGCGTTCTTTTTATGTAGATTCATAGCGAGCGTCCTCTTGTTTACTATAGAGAGCGTCTATTTCTTTCGTTAGCCGCATTTCTGGCTTCCGCATTTCTGATTGGCCAGTGGCCACTGACTAACGCTCTCTGGTCAGAGAACGTCAGAGAACGTCAGTCAGTGGCCAATCAGAAATGCGCAAACCAGAAATGAGGCTACGGAAAGAAATAGACGCTCTCTACAGTAAACAAAACAAACGCAGGCGAAATAAGGACGCTCGCTATGAATCTACATAAAAAGAACGCAGTAACGAACTAACAAACCATTTAGTAACGGTAACAGCGTTACTGAATTTAAAAAGACATGCGTTAGAGTACTATTTACGGCAAAAAGTAACTTCGTTACTGTAACGCGTTACTTTGTAACGCGTTAGTCCCAACACTGGTGACCTGATGACCGGTGCATGCATGGCGCCTCCGGCCACAAGCCACTGAGGAGGAGCAAAGATGGACACAATATCAGATTCAGCAACAGCTCACATATATCCCCACATATGACCAAGCCTGTCGGATCATCCATTATTAACCAGTGGCTTGCAACATTTTGAACCCACATAGTATAGTCCTGGCATCACCCTCACCCTCATCCACCTCCACTGGCTTCCAGTCAAGTCCCGCATCAATTTCAAGATCCTCCTCATCACCTACAAAGCCCTTCACTCCCTTGCCCCCCGGTACCTAGCGGACCTCCTCCATCCCTACATTCTGCCCCGGAGGCTGCGGTCCTCTGACTCCGGTCTCCTCTCCATCCCCACCACCAACATGCGGACTGTTGGTCCCAGAGCCTTCTCTGTGGCCGCACCCACCCTCTGGAACTCACTCCCTCCAAACATCCGTAGTGCTACATCCCTGCACTCTTTCAAATCCCAACTCAAAACCCACCTTTTCACCAAATTTGTAAATGACTGCCTGATTTCCCCTTTTTCTTTAATTTTCTTTCTTTTTTTTCCTTTTGATTAATATTTTGTTGTTACGTTGTTCCCTGTCCCCCTCCCTTAGCTGTTAAGCGCCTTGGGTCTCCTGAAAGGCGCTATATAAATTTAAGATATTATTATTATTATTATTATTATTATTATTATTATTATAAAAGCCATGGTTGTGTCATCATTCTGGAGCCTTGCAGTCCCATGGAGGGCTGTGGACTCCAGGACTGTTTATCTTCTCCGTGTGTTCCTGTCAATAAATACCATCGATTGAATCCACCTTTGTCTCCTGAATCTCTGTCCAGCTGGCTCATACCATATCAATCCAAATAACTCAGTTTTTAATATCTATCACATTCCTGCTTATTGGACTGAAGCATATACAACAGTGTTGAGGGCTTATTGGACTGAAGCGTATACGACAGTGTTGAGGGCTTATTGGACTGAAGTGTATACAGTGTTGAGGGCTTATTGGACTGAAGTGTATACAGTGTTGAGGGCTTATTGGACTGAAGCGTATTAGACAGTGTTGAGGGCTTATTGGACTGAAACATATACAACAGTGTTGAGGGCTTATTGGACTGAAGTGTATACAGTGTTGAGGGCTTATTGGACTGAAGCGTTTACTGATACATTTGCACTCTGGTTGGATGCCAAACTTATTTTCGTTGTACTGTACTTGTGCTGTATAATGACATACATTTGCATATAATATAATATATCACACTATTGAGGGTTCACATCCAGCTCTATCGCAAAACTTTATCCCACCTATATCCTGTCACTTCTGTATCTAATGACTGCACTGTGAACACCACACATGCTGAGAATAAGGTATGAATCATAACAGTCCACATCTCGGCACAAACAAAGCAATTCTGTACCCGGGAATTCACCTCAGAGATGAATACTAATACAATATTCTCTGTGTGGTATATGTAGTTAATACATAGTCATACAGTATGAACTGAAATTGGAATTTGGGGGGTGGGGGACATAGTTTTATTTTGTACTTTGTAGGTGATCCATCGTAATGAAAGATTATGTCTGTATTCAATACATTTCCACACATTTCCTTGATGGTCCAACTGAGGGTCAGATTCATAGGGGGCTGTATGTCATTGGAACCTATAGAATTGTGGCGATTGATCATTTCAGCTATTTAGCTACATGAAGTTTAAAATAAATGCCTGCTTAACTAGGAACCTCAGAGACAGAGCGTGAGCAGGGGAGGAGGGGGACTGAGGACTCCAGGGCTAAGCAGGACACCGTGGGCTACATCCATTAATCATCCAAACACAAATGCACAACATACAGAGAGATCACCTGGGAGCGTAAAAGTTTAAATTACTGCTTAACTTAGGGCAGACGCAGAGGGTAAAAGTTTAAATTACTGCTTAACTTAGGGCAGACGCAGAGGGTACATACATGTTTAAATTACTGCTTAACTTAGGGCAGAGAAGAGGGTGTTTCAATTACTGCTTAACTTAGGGCAGAGAAGAGGGTGTTTCAATTACTGCTTAACTTAGGCCAGAGAAGAGGGTAAATGTTTAAATTACTGCCTAAAGGGAAATTACGTTAAACAAATTAGACAGATTGAGGCATAACTCAATAAATGATCTGTGTGGCAAAAGTCACTCACCTACCAGGTGGTAAGATCAAAAGCATTGTATGTTGTGCAAGACAAGTTCATTTTGCATCCATGACACAGCGTGGGTCCTTGTTCTAATGTGTTGTCGTTATGGTTTGCTTTGTAGTACTACTGTGTTCAGGGCCTGGCCTGGTGAAGTTATCAGTCTGGGCTGAGGGATGAGGGGAGCCAGGGAAATAACTGGGCTGAGTCCAAGGTGCGAGAGGGCTGAGTCCAAGGTGAGAGGGGGCTGAGTCCAAGGTGAGAGGGAAGCTGAGTCCAAGGTGAGAGGGGGCTGAGTCCAAGGTGAGAGGGGGCTGAGTCCAAGGTGAGAGGGGCTGAGTCCAAGTTGAGAGGGGGCTGAGTCCAATGTGAGAGGGGGCTGAGTCCAAGGTGAGAGGGGGCTGAGTCCAAGGTGAGAGGGGGCTGAGTCCAAGTTGAGAGGGGGCTGCGTCCAAGGTGAGAGGGGGCTGAGTCCAAGGTGAGAGGGGGCTGTTGAGAGGGGGCTGAGTCCAAGGTGAGAGGGGGCTGAGTGCAAGGTGAGAGGGGGCTGAGTCCAAGGTGAGAGGGGGCTGAGTCCAAGGTGAGAGGGGGCTGAGTCCAAGGTGAGAGGGGGCTGTTGAGAGGGGGCTGAGTCCAAGGTGATAGGGGGCTGAGTCCAAGTTGAGAGGGGGCTGAGTCCAAGGTGAGAGGGGGCTGAGTCCAAGGTGAGAGGGGGCTGAGTGCAAGGTGAGAGGGGGCTGAGTCCAAGGTGAGAGGGGGCTGAGTCCAAGGTGAGAGGGGGCTAAGTCCAAGGTGAGAGGGGGCTGAGTCAAAGGTGAGAGGGGAGCTGAGTCCAAGGTGAGAGGGGGCTGAGTCCAAGGTGAGGGGGCTGAGTGCAAGGTGATAGGGGGCTGAGTCCAAGGTGAGAGGGGGCTGAGTCCAAGGGCAGAGGGGAGCTGAGTCCAAGGTGAGAGGGGGCTGAGTCCAAGGTGAGAGGGGAGCTGAGTCCAAGGTGAGAGGGGGCTGAGTCCAAGGTGAGAGGGGGCTGAGTCCAAGGTGAGAGAGGGCTGAGTCCAAGGTGAGAGGGGGCTGAGTGCAAGGTGAGAGGGGGCTGAGTCCAAGGTGAGAGGGGGCTGAGTGCAAGGTGAGAGGGGGCTGAGTCCAAGGTGAGAGTGGGCTGAGTCCAAGGTGAGAGGGGGCTGAGTCCAAGGTCAGAGGGGAGCTGAGTCCAAGGTGAGAGGGGGCTGAGTCCAAGGTCAGAGGGGGCTGAGTCCAAGGTGAGAGAGGGCTGAGTCCAAGGTGAGAGGGGAGCTGAGTCCAAGGTGAGAGGGGGCTGAGTCCAAGGTGAGATGGGGCTGAGTCCACGGTGAGAGGGGGCTGAGTCCAAGGTCAGAGGGGAGCTGAGTCCAAGGTGAGAGGGGGCTGAGTCCAAGGTCAGAGGGGGCTGAGTCCAAGGTGAGAGAGGGCTGAGTCCAAGGTGAGAGGGGAGCTGAGTCCAAGGTGAGAGGGGAGCTGAGTCCAAGGTGAGAGGGGGTAGGCAGGCGTCCAGGAGACAAGCAGGAAATGCGCTAGAAAACGCGTCTACAACCTGGCGACCAGCTGCAGGCAGGACCAGGTTCTCAATGTAGGGCAGATTATGAGACAAGGAGTGGCTGCTGTTTGCACATCTGTAATCAGAGAGGTAGCAAGGGAGAGCGAGCACAGAGAGGAAGAGAGCTAGAGGGAGAGAGAGACCGAGGCATCTAGTGCAGAGAGAGAGAGAGAGAGAGAGAGAGAGAGAGAGAGAGAGAGAGAGAGAGAGAGAGAGAGAGAGAGAGTCAGAGGGAGAGGGAGAGAGAGAGAGAGAGAGAGAGAGAGAGAGAGAGAGAGAGAGAGAGAGAGAGAGAGAGAGAGAGAGAGGATCATCGGAGACAGAGAGCGGGCAGGGGAGGAGGGGGCCTGAGGACTCGAGGGCTAAGCAGGAGTGTGGATCGTGACAACACCATGGGCTACGTCCATTAATCATCCAAACACAAATGCACAACAGACACAGAGATCACCCAGGATTAACGCCACCTCCATGGTGGCAGAGAGAAAGGAGGGGGTCATGGGACAGAGGCCGTGGTGACGACAAATTAACACTGTGCTTCATTACGATACAATGCAGCAAGACAACATTATCAGCTAATGTAGCATCATGTCAGCTACAGAAATACAGCGGGCGTGCATAAAAACTAATTTCAGCATTATAGCCTCGAGGGAATAGATTCGATTATATTCGTATAGTCTTTATACAGCACAAGTACAGTACAACAGTACTTGTAACAGTAAGGTGTAATAGTAATATACAATGTACAGGTGATTCAACTGGATATAAGATATATAAATGAGTACTACTGAGTGTAGTTTTTATCAAAAAGGTGAAGTATATGCTGGACAAAACCCCATATGTAGTTGCTGGGTTCCTGGGTCTTAGAAAGGCATTTGACACTGTCAACCATCAAGTACTTTTGGCAAAGTCATTACTGTTTTCCCTGTACATCAATGACCTGCCGGACATATGCCCTGACTTCAAAGTACAGATGTACGCTGACGATGCAAGGTCCAATACTGGTTGCATGTGCCTACTGCTAAATATAAAATAAACTTTATGCATGATGTTCAGCAAACGACCAGTTGGCATCACAAGGGGGGGGGGGGGGGTAAATGGAAGATTGCTCCACTTCTACAAGGTACATTTGCATGTTATTGTATCTAGGAACATCTAGGGACCTCGGGGTATGTATTCCCAGTGTCAGAAATATTGTGTCTGTTACTAGGCTTGAGTAACTTGTAATAAAAAAAAGGAGAATTTAAATTATGATTGTATTTTGCATCTGTGCCGGTGAATAACACAAAAAAGTGAAACCCACAATTCATTTTAATTTATTTTAGACAAATCCAGCCTTTATTTAACAGTTGATGCTGCAAAAACGTATCTACATTGCATGGTATTCTCTCACATTGAATACTGCTTCACAAATTGGTCGTTTGCAGGTGCCACTGTCATAAAACACATTGAACAGCTTTTTCATAGAGCCATCAAGGTATTGGCTAGAAAACCATTGGCATACAGTACCACCATTGTAACATTTTGGAACAACATTGCTTTTTGAGCTTTGAAAATGTCAAAGTCAAGTGCTTGTTTTATCTACAAATGGGTACAGTACATGAACTAGCTCCCCCTCCAGGAATTCATCCATACAAAAATAACCAATGGACTTGGCACCAGGTCAGACACCAGAGGTGACTGCAAGGTCCAACGTAGACTGACCAGGTTTGTCTATAAAAGGCCGACAAACATGGAACAGTCTACCCGTTTCCCTAAGGGAAAGCCCCACCCTTGCTACTTTTAGAGGTCAACTCAAACAATGGCAGAAGACCAACCAGTCATGTGACCACATGTGATATGTCTCTAGCCACTAGTATTTTTGTGCATTGCTGCTATGTATTTTCTAGTGTATTGCTG
This sequence comes from Notolepis coatsorum, assembly GCF_963971535.1. NCBI lineage: Eukaryota > Metazoa > Chordata > Actinopteri > Aulopiformes > Paralepididae > Notolepis > Notolepis coatsorum. The sequence continues at coordinate 189,308,338 of NC_140168.1, forward strand.
CTACTTATTTGTACATTTCTTACTCTTTTATATATCCTGTCTTTATGTTTGGGGACAACGGATGGAATTAGCCTTGTGTTAAATGTTCACTAGTGTTGATACATTTTGCCCATCCAAATAAACAAATAAAGTAAAGTAAAGTAGTGCCAATCAGATGTATGCACAGAGTTGTAGTATTAATATGGACAGTGATACAAGTATAAAGAGTCATACTGGCCAGCAGCGTAACTAGTAAGAGTAGGTAAAGGATATGTACAGATATAGATATAGTATCTACAGATATCATATCCAAAGGTTAGTGAATACCACGATCACAACACCAGAGGGAGCTCCACAAATCATGTTAAACCCAGATTCGGCTCAAACAAGGGACTAAACACGTTTTGTAATTATGCCACATCAATGTGGAACACCCTACCCACAGCTGTAAAGGAATGTGAATCACTACCCACCTTCAAAACCACTCTCAAGGAGCACCTACGGGAGGCTGCAATTAGAAACTGGCCCCTGTAAATGTCCTAACGCAACCCCCTCCAATGTACAATAAATGTCCTATTAAACCCAATAATACACAAGATCCTCTTCTTGGGACCAAGTAAGGTTTAGTCGATAATCCAATGTACAGTTACCCCCCCCCCCCCCCCCCACCACCTACCCAACCCCCCCTCCACCCCTCCTATCAACCTCCTACCTACCAACCTCATCCAATGTACAGTTTCTTCGTCAAATGTATATACTCTCTTTTTTAGACTCTTCTTGTATCAAAAACAGTACTGTATTTGTAAATCTGGTATGTCATAAATGTATAGATGTAGCAGTACTGTCTATCTGTATGTCATTATGTTATGATGAATTGAAAATGGGGGTCGAAAGTCTTTCTCTGGTATGCATCCTCTTAACAATTGTGTGTATTGAGCTGTACTGTATTGTACCCATTCTGCAATCTGTTAATACAATTTTCAATCAATCAATTCAATCAATCAGGATTATATGCAGGTATGTACAGACAGATGTGGATAGAAATATATTATGCGGTACGAATAAATATATATATATATATATACAGTATACATCATTATTGTACATGCTATCATACAGAGTTATGGGTTACATGCAGTTGGATGATATGCAGGTATATTCAGACAGATATATATATATATATATATATATATATATATATATATATATATATATATATATATATATATATTATATACAGATGTGGATTTTGTGTGCTGTAAATGTGTTGTAAATGTAGTTCATTTTGAGTGTATTTTTAAAACATGCAAAATTGCAGCGAAAAAAAATCTCCAACCCTCGTCATTTTAAAGGACGAGACGGGAGCCACCACCTCGGGATTCGAGTGATTTACATTTCAAGCTTGCATTTAATTTTTTTAATATATGTTCGAAAATACGTCGGTGGCAAGATCCCATTCATCTGAGACCGCTCTGAGTTCCCTTCATGCTCCACTAATGGCCTGTATGTAGGCCAGCCGCGTGGAGGAGGAGTGGAGGCCTCCACCATTTGGGGATTGTGGGACCGGAGGAATTCGACATGCAAGGCAGTGCTCTTGACCACCGTTTACCCTCCCGCTAAATCCAAGATGTGTTTCACTTCCGTCGTCGTATCCCGGAAACTTTTTTATCCCCGTGTGTGCGCCGGTGTCAGATGTACAAATCGGCTTCCCGTACATGTTTTGGAAAACGTTTTTTGTACAGTAGCTAGCTATCAAGGGGCCACAATTATCTATTTGGACTGGCGGCTGTTTCTAACGTCCTCCCATGACTCCGAGTCTGCCTGGGAGTCATATTAAGACCAAAGACATCTCAGTGCAGCTTAATGTTTTTCTTTTTACTGCCCTGGCTGTGGAACTGTTTTTTTTTGAGTGTGGAATTAAAACAAAGCACAGATATAAATGACTTTAACAAAACATATAAAATGATTATATCTCTGGATGAGGAGGTGTTGTGTTGACCGCTTGAGCCCTGGCGTCCCTGTCCAGGGGCTAGTGCTCGGCAGGATTATCATTAGTATCACTACTGATATTTTCTTTTCATAATATTTTCTTTTCATAGTGTGGAAATTTGGGTTGTATGAAAATGTGTTAAATATGAGTTGCATAAGATAATAGAGTGTGAAGGGGGTAGGAATACATATGTTTACACTTCATCCTACTCCTTTTCGAACATTACTGTTTTGCTTGTTTTTTAATCTGTTTATTACTTTATTGTTTTATAAAAAAAAATAAAAAAATGTATTTATGTTTGAAATAAACTCATTAATTAATTCATTCATTCATTTATTCGTTGTAAATGTTATACTTCCTATCTGTGCTGGATACCCACATCTCCAGCTACTGTAGTTAATAATAATATAATAATAATAATAATGCAGGACCTCTTTAGGGGGTCTTTAATTGGCATGCAACGAACTGGACATGCAATTGGAGCGGCACACACACACCGGGATACACACAAACACACATGCATTGTCTTTCCTCAGTCGCCGATGCGATAGAGTCTCTGTGCCTAACCCATCCCGTTGTCCTTCCCCTCATGGGCAGCCGGGAGCAGATAGGGCGTGGCGTCAACGTGAGCCGCGCCCCGGGGACCAATCCAAGTGCTCCTGTCCGTCTTCGTCAAGGACGCCACAGCGTTAGCGATCTGTTGTTGTTAGGTTAGCTTGAATTGTATTTTATGTATTGTCATCATTGTCAACTGTGGAACAGTCTAAATGTGGTGCTAAAGCAATGTCCAAACATGAGACAATTCAAACTGATGTATAAGGAAATTATGTTCACAAGGTACAGGGATGAGGAAGGGACTTGATATTCATGGGTGTTTACATTTTTATTTTGTTTTCTATTTTATTTCTTTCATGTTTTATATAGTTTTTGTTTTTTGTTTTGCATATACAGTATATATATATTTTCTTTTTCTTTTCTTTTTTATGTTTTAAAATAGTACACTCATTTGAGTAGTGGAAAAGGGGTAGGATTAAATAAGTGTATACTTCTTCCTACTCCTTTTCGAACATGTAGATTGAGTTGTTTTGCTTTTTGTTATTGTTTGTTTGTATTCATTGCATGTTCGAAATAAAGATTTCAAATCAAATCAAATCAAATCCTACAGTGTTGTAGTATGATGACTTGGACTTGGACTCCAGCATTGACTGCATTCGGACTCGGAATGTGCAGACGAGGACTCGGACTTGTTAACACTAGCACAGCCATGGAGAAAATGCCACTAATTCCCGCCAGGAATGGGTCAGATGACCCGACATTGACCCGACAGCTTATATGAGAAATATGAGAAAAATAAACAGTGTAAACTATATAATTACCTCTGAATATAGAAATATAAGGTTTACCACAATGAAATGTAGGTTTGAGTGACATAACATTTGAATATTTTTGTAAGTATTATATATATATATATATATTTTTTTTGGGGTGGAAGAGCCACACATTGACGGGCAAAGAGCCACATGCGGCTCGCGAGCCACGGGTTGGCCACCCCTGCACTAGACGCTCGCAAAGTGCTGTGACTTTCGTCTATTCCAACGACCCATATGTGGAATAACGTTCTAATTACATCTTCCTGAAGTAATTTTGAAATTTCAGAAACCGTGCCAGATAAAACGGGTACTTTTAGGAAAAGTCATTGAGTGACAGAGCTGGAGCTCGACCGAGTGACGAGGATACATTTATTGAAAATGCCTAGGGGTCATTTGACCCCTTGTCAGCTGTGCTAGTGTTAATTGATAAATACAGTTATTTATTTACAATTTATTTTGTAATAGGCCCTAATCAATTTGGCATTAGACATTGATGGCTAGTGCATTTGTTTGGCTATTGTGTCACAAAGTAAATAAACTCCCTTTGAAACGGTGACCACTGTGTCATTTATGCTTGTTGTAGACCTTTTTTTATTTGTACGTCAGCTCTTTGACTGCAGAGTGGAGTGGACTCAACCTTGATGACTCGGACTCGGACTAAGGTAATGGGGACTTGACTTGGCTCTTCTTTGGTGACTCTGACTTGGACTCGGACTCAAACACTGGGGACTCGAGACTTGACTCGGACTCGAGATTTAGTGACTTGACTACTGTCGTCTCTGAAACTAATAATACTAAACTCCTCTGCGTCATTGTTCTGATATCCCAAAAAAGGTGTGATGTGTAAACAATTTGAGTCCACCAAGAGCGAGTGTTATACTGAAAAAGGAGATTTATTGGCTGACCACAAAATGGGACCCAATTCACTCTCAGACAGTTCTATACTAAATTTAGGCGGATCCAGTCTTCACGTAGGCAAAGTTACACTGGTGTCCACCTTCCTTAAATTGTTGGTTACAAAGATTCTTTAACAAGCAAAGTCCAAATCCTATTCTAACATTCCTTTGTAATGCAGTAGAATGTCTCTATTTCGCCTTCATCATTGAGTTTTGCAGGAGGTTGTCTCGTCTTCTCACATTGATTCTTCTTCGTTTCTTCTTCTGACCTGTTTCCCGAGGCCCTCCCTATTTATAACAGGGCCCTGGTCCCGGTATGACCTCACAGGAAGTGACATCACAACAGGGTTTCCCCCAATCCCCAGCCTGCTATATTTGAGTTTGAAATAGGGGCGTGGTTAACGCCCAACTGTTCTCCAGCTTAATTAAGTTGCTGATACCAAATTAGTATTATGTCCAAATCAACGTAACTACTTCATTTGTTTGGCATATTACTTATATATTATTATAGGTCTATGGGGGCACATTTGGAAGAGGGAGTCACAGGGGAAGTTGTCATCAGCTGTTTTTTTATTTATTTCTCTGTAAACCAGACAAAATATGCAGGAAAAAAACATATGGTGTTTCCAAAATATATATATATATATTTTTTTTTTAATAATACATTACTCTTTAAAACATCAAAAGAAACTTATTTTCAAAACAAAGAAAATAACAAACCAAAATAAAGAGGCCCTTGACTGAAGGACCCTAGCCTCCTGCATGTCCTTGGTTGCCTCCAGCATGTCCCTGGACTGAAGGACCCTAGCTCTGTTGCCTCCAGCATGTACCTGGACTGAAGGACCCTAGCTCTGTTGTCTCCTGCATGTCCCTGGCCTGGACTGAAGCACCCTAGCTCTGTTGTCTTCTGCATGTCCCTGGACTAGAGCACCCTAGCTCTGTTGTCTCCTGCATGTCCCTGGACTGAAGCACCCTAGCTCTGTTGTCTCCTGCATGTCCCTGGACTGAAGGACCCTAGCTCTGTTGTCTCCTGCATGTCCCTGGACTGAAGGACCCTAGCTCTGTTGTCTCCTGCATGTCCCTGGACTGAAGGACCCTAGCTCTGTTGTCTCCTGCATGTCCCTGGACTGAAGGACCCTAGCTCTGTTGTCTCCTGCATGTCCCTGGACTGAAGGACCCTAGCTCTGTTGTCTCCTGCATGTCCCTGGACTGAAGGACCCTAGCTCTGTTGTCTCCTGCATGTCCCTGGACTGAAGGACCCTAGCTCTGTTGTCTCCTGCATGTCCCTGGACTGAATGACACTAGCTCTGTTGTCTCCTGCATGTCCCTGGACTGAAGGACCCTAGCTCTGTTGTCTCCTGCATGTCCCTGGACTGAAGGACCCTAGCTCTGTTGTCTCCTGCATGTCCCTGGACTGAAGGACCCTAGCTCTGTTGTCTCCTGCATGTCCCTGGACTGAATGACACTAGCTCTGTTGTCTCCTGCATGTCCCTGGACTGAAGGACCCTAGCTCTGTTGTCTCCTGCATGTCCCTGGACTGAATGACACTAGCTCTGTTGCCTCCAGCAAGTTTCAAGTTTCAAGTTTGTTTATTATTTGTCACAACAAAATACAGAATACTTTATGATGAAATGCTTGTTTCTGTATCAGCCCCTGAGAGTGTGCTACATACTGTATAGTAAAAAAAAAAAAAAAAAAAGTAAGTAAAAAAGTAATTAAGAAGTAAGTAAAGGAATGTTCAGTCAATATACATATGCACCCAATAGGGAGGTGTAGTCTGACGTCGCTTCCGACCGCCTGCGAGGTCCATCCGTATAGGGATTTATCATTGGGAAAATGGATTATCGGCTATTGTAACAATTCTGGCACATGGAAATTGAAAAGCTTTCCATTTTAGCAAAATTAGTTCCCTTCTATCACTAACATTGTTGTTTACATTTTTGGTTGAAATAAAAATAATTTATGATTAATTGCTAATATTTTCATGTTGAGCTATTGATTGAGGATGAATATGCACAGAAAGGTACACCATGCAAATGTTAATGCTTTATTTGTTTTAAACGAGACAATTTAGAAATGGGCAATGGGGAAATACATTGCGTTGGACAGAGGGTGGAACGCGTAAAAACGGCAATGACGTAACCACTACACCTCCCTATTGCCTCCAGCATGTCCCTGGACTGACTAGCTTTCATGTCCACAGTAGCACTGCCTCAGAGGAGCTCCTTTGCTTCATGGGCGTGGCTCCTCTCATAGGACGTATCCATGACGACGTGGGACGTCCCCCTGATGGAGACTAAATAACACAGGGGCACGAACCGGGGCTCAGAACGGACTCCGCCCCTCCTCCAACGACATCATCGATGAATATGAAACAGGGCTGTGGTTGGTCGTGAGTTCTGAACCTATACCCTTAAACATCTTAAGTGGCACACCTTCATACCACCTTCCCTCTGCAAAGACACAGACACCGACAGGCGCTATTTCAGCCTCAAGCCGCACCGGTCTTTGAACGCTAAAAGTCTGACGCACACCCCGGTTGACCCGACTGCAAAGCAAGTGTAACCCAGGTTTCAGATTCATACCTATTTAAGTTATAAGAACATAAATAGTTAATGCCATTGAATAAGAACATAAATAGTTAAGGCTATTATGTAGGGACATAAGTAGTTAATATTATTGGGTACCAAGTCCCTTTGAATTACAGCATTGCCCTTTAATTGCGTCATGACGTGAGATGACGTGAGATGACGTGAGTGAGGTAGATGTCGCGACAGCCACGTTTTGCTTTACGGCGCGCCAGTCTTGCTACTGCGCAGATGCAGACACACATCCATGGAGACCGACACGCAGCTGAACGTTGCTGCTGCCGAAATAGATAATAGCATGATAAAACCAGTTATCAAACAGTTATAAAAGATTCCCCCAGTTGCAAAACCGAAGAAGCGTTGTAGTAAAGTACCTGTAGCCTGCGGTTTTGGTGAGTTAAATCAATATTGTGTGCTATTCAATTGTCGAGTGTACAAAAATGGTTAGCTTCATGCTACAAGCTAAATAACGTAGTTCATTCTTAAAACCTGTTCCACTCGACGGGGTCGGTACCGACCCCTTTTGACCTTATTAAATTATAGGCATATTTTTATGAAGATGCAAAATAATTTGTGATTTTATAATCAACCGTTTTCAAGTATTAACATCACTACTATGTCACAAATACATGTAGAATGTAAAACGTTAGGTTGGCAATAGTTTAGCAATAGGTTAAAAGTGTACTTATATCATTTTAAGTTTTCTATTTGCGATCGCCAATTTAACCCGGAACCGGAAATGGAAATGTTGAACCATGGGAATTGAAGCTTTTTTGCTGCCATTTTGTAGAGGAGATCGCTAGCTATCTGCCAGCATTGGAATTTCTCCGCTCTACACTTCCTGGCAAGTTCTATGGGGGTTCAAAGTTCAGTGTTCTGAATGAATTATGTCAATAATTGTTATGATTCACGATAATAAGCTACAAAAGGTAACGTTTTTGACTAATATTGAAACGCAGTCAGTTTCCTCACACTATTGTTACCATGTAGTAAGAATTAGATCTGAAATTAGTTTCAAAATGGTTACACTGTGGGGGAAATAAAATAGTACAGTCGATTACAGTAAATATCAGTATCTGTTATTATGCACGCCTGGGCTTTCGATCACGGAAGGCTGTGAAGGGGACCCACCCCCGCGCGCAGTGCAAAAAATTTGACCTTTTATTTTTGGTTGCACGCAAACTGTCCAGGTTCTGATTTCATATACACACACACACTACTACTAGGCTATACTACAGCGAGCCCCACTCATTTATATATAGTGCAAATTAAGTGTTCAAATGAAGGCATCCAATAATATATTAACCATTGTCTTACCTTAATGCAGATAAATGCGACGTTTCGTCTTGGTGAGAAAGACCGTTTACAACTTGAATCACAAGTTGCAATGAAGTGAAAGTTTTTCGTAATTTAGATCTCATCATGCTTTGAAAACAATGTACATACAGTAGCTCTAAAAAGTTTCCACGATTTGATGAACTCGGGATCAGGATGATCATGTGAATGATGTCACTGTGATTGCCTACATTATTTAACCTGAGCCTATGCGTGATTGGTTACTGCGTGTACCTGGAATGTTAAACGCTGCCACCGATTGACACCTTCGTCGTTGACACCTCGGCCAGCCGACTGCAGCACAAGACACACACAATAGCCAGCAGCCTGCGCATATATTATATACATTTCAAGATTCCGAGCATAATATTCTAGGTAGGCATAGCCTCCCCTAGCCTTAATATACGCGCCGCCTATGGCCTGGTGATACTATATCCAAATTGAACTCGGCCATTTGAAAGATACTATATGTATACTATATATATATATAAATGTGCGAATTGGCTATAATAAGGTAATGTATAAGCATATATTCTATATTCTATAATAATATTTCAAATTGCATTGGTCCGGATGGAAGAATTCAGTACTGTATATACAGAACCTTCAGTTTGATCATCTTCCCTTTATTAATTTCCTTAGATCTTTTGTACACATGATCTCAAGAGGGTACTGAATGAGCTCAGTGGCAGTTTTTTAAGTTTGGTCATTATTATCATGGTTTTATTCACTGTCAAAGATGAAAAGAAAAATCATAATTCATATTTTCCTTTGTTTCATCACAATTTAAGCAAGCCTAGTAATAGACACAATATTTCTGACACTGAGAATACATTCATTGAGGTCCATAGATGTTCCTAGATACCAAGAATATGCAAATAGCCCTTGTAGAAGTGGAGCAATATGCCATTTACCTAGGTATACATTTTATGCAGATTTTCACCTGGGGTGGAACAGGTTTGGAAACTGGGAAGGAACCATTTCAGAAGTACTTATAATTGTATTGATATGCTGTACGTTAAGAACAAGGTCTATATACATTTTGAATGTTTTCGAGAGTTTTATATGAACGTGGGGAATGTTACATATGCTAGCGCACTTTAGCCTAAATTAGCATGTGGCATATGATCCCACGTGCCGGGATGAGACAGCCTACTTTAGTTTAGCATAGCTAAAAGTAGCCTGATTGATTATTCATTCTGAAAGCAATATGAAAAGATGATGAAGCGATAAAAGATGGTAAATAGCTTTTATTTTCTGAATGCCTGCTCACAAGCAGGCCAGGTTTTTAGGTTACCCCAGCACCCCGTTCCACCCTGGAAGCAGTTCCAGACAACCTCCATCACCACGTGTGCCCACGAGGGGACGAGGCGGTGTGCCGGACGATACAAGATGGCGAGCCAACCTACTGAACCTCTGATATAGCTCAAGGCTAATGCCAGCCTGATTCGAATACCCCTGTTGCCCACCTCCTGTTACCTCAACAGTCTGGTAGGATTGAACTGACTGAACTTGAATCATAAGAACTTCCACGGATTGAACTGACCTGAACACAAGGACATTCCAAGGGCTTCGACCCTGTTCACCTTTTGTTACTTTGATATTGTATTTTGTATTTGATTTAATTTGATATATGGGTACTGATATTCTCCTATAGGAAGCGAGACTTAAAGGGTAATTACACCCAGTAAGATACTTGAACCACCGATAAGCTACTTGAACCACTGATAAGATACTTGATATTCTCCTACAAGAAGGGAGACTTAAAGGGTAAATACGCCCAGTAAGATACCTGTTCTACTGATGTTCTCTTGTAAAGAGGAGGAGTTAAAGGGTCAATGTACCCAATAAGATACTTGAATCCCATTGATGACATTGATTATAGTTGAATCACTGATGGTTCTCCTGTAAAGAAAGAAGGTTTAAAGGGTAATTTCACCTAATAAGGTATTTGCATTCCCATAACCTAGAATATTCCATTTGGTACTTTTGTTGTGTTACACCTTCAAAGGAAGAGTTTAAAGGAGCATTTCACCTAGTAAGGTATTTGCGTTCCCTGCAAATTTTTTATTTTTTTTTATCCACTTTTTCTCCCATTTTTCCATATTTTCTCCCATCCCAATTTCGTATCATCCAATTCAACCCTCCCCTGTCACGAACGCTGTTTCTTGCCTCCCACAAGCCGGCTGCAATGTGGACTAAGTCATACATAGCACAAGTCCCCTCCGGTACTTGAGGTAACAGCAGTCGCATCTTTTCACCTGCGCAGCTCGATCTCTCAGTGTCGAGGAGTAACGCGTGGGAGGCTCACGCTGCCCCCGACACTTCCTGATTCTACTGCGCAGGCGCACCAACCGACTTGTAGGAGTCGCTTGTTCACAACGTTCGATCCCCACCCTTCAGTTTTCCCTCCCCGTAATACGGCCAATGTGTATTACTGCGGACGACCAGCCAAACCGAAAAACAATGTGGAGAGCTGGATTCGAACACGCGAATCCTAGCGTCTCGACACTGGTGGCGAGTGCCTTGCCCACTACACCACCTAGCCGCCCTGCGTTCCCTGCACATTTAAAGGTTTAAATTAAACATTTACCTAGTGAAATGATAAACTGAAATAGAGTTTACTGGTGATAAAAGGATACATCCAATATCCAACCTTGAATCTAGCGTTTAGCTAGAGATAACCTCAGAGATGTCTGAACCAAATCTAATGTGTTGATCCAATCAATCTAGGACTTGATATCGAAGTAACCCTCACGAAAGGAGAGGTTACTGAAAGAACCTAAAAGGGATACTTCAAACTACTTTGTACTATACGTCTATATGTCTGTATGTCTAGCTAGCGCGCATTTAATTAATAAACCGGTCATTGTTATAATTCTGTCTCTGGTCCACTATTCTCTTAAATTGTGCATATTACTCCTCTCCTCGTTTCGTACCTAGAACTGTGCCCGTGGCGAACAGCTGTTACAAGTAGGTGACACAAGTGCTACACAAGCACCGTTCTGACGTGCGGCGTCATCACAGCAGGATGAAAGCCAACCCTCAACACACCTTCCCTTCCTTCCCCCCCCCCCAATTCAAACCACCGTGGCCTGGTCCGTCTGTCCGTCCCTCCTGTCCGTGCGTCAGCCTGTATCCATTCATCCGCCCGCCTCCAGGGACCAGAGATTGAGATCACTTGAGCGCCGCCGGTCGTCCGGGGCTACAAAGACTCCCTCCACTACAAAGTGGGTGAAAGAGAGGTGAGTGAGGGGGGGGGGGGGGGGGGGGGAGAGAAAGAGATAGCCCGGCAGCCCTTTAATCACACACGTCACACCCATGCACGCACACACACACACACACACACACGCACGTGCGCGCGCGCATAGGGTGCCCGTACATACACAGACACAGCTAAACAGACACACACACACACACACACACACACACACACGCACACAGACACACACACACACACACACACACACACACACACACACACACACACACACACACACACACACACACACACACACACACACACACACACACACAGGTACACCGATCTCTCTTTCTTTCTTCTTGATGGACAGTATAATCAGCTGAAACTCTTTATTCATTAAAACAAGACTCTCAGACATATCCCCTCCCCCCCGCCCACACACCCAGCATGCCCCCTCTCCGGGTGAGATTAGTCAAATGACTCGACGTTCTAATACAGCGTTGATGGACTAGTACCTTTTACGACGCTAAATCACGAAGACGACGGCGCCTTAAGAAGAAAAAAAAGAGAGAAAAAAGAGAATCATTACGACTCCGTGCTCTAACAACACTGACATCGCTCTCGGCGTTTTAAAAGGGATCCCATTTGATGGATTCACTGAAAGCGCAGACAGGTTCTGTTACACGGTCTGCCTCCTTCTCATCGTCGCAATGTTTGGTTTGAAGTGGATTTTGCTGCCATTATGAGATTGTCAAATAGTGTCCCAATTAGCCAGCCACACGGTGCGTGTGTGTGTGTGTGTGTGAGTGTCTGTGAGAGAGGGAGAGAGAGAGGGAGGTAGATAGCGAGGGCGAGAGAGATAGGAAGAGAAAGAGAGAGAGTTACTGTGATGCATTAAGGCAGTGGTTGTGTGTATAGCCCAACTTTTTTATACCACAACCCCATTTTATTTAGGATTCTTTCTTTCTAGCGACCCCACACTTAATGTATTGCATAATTTCAATGTGGAACTAAGGAATATAAAAATAAAAGCACACGTTGCTGAACTTGATCATGCATATTTATTCAAACATTTATTTACAGCACACATTTATAAAACGATGCATAATTTAGCCAAAATATTTTGCCAGAACATAATTCTTTTTTTTAAACGCTGGTATAGCCAACTCTTTTAGGCAAGTGTTTAGCGAGTTGCTTCAATGTTGAGGCTCGTTTGCCCAGTTGGACTGGAAGGCAGCGAGGAGAGCTGCAGCTAACCTGATTGCCTGAAAAAAAGAAAAAATAACAGAACTCGCTCATTCTAGGCTCAGACTGACAAGATTGTTCTCGGAATTGATGGGTAGGATATGCACGGGGAAGGTGAGGATCACCACGGATGTCTCACATGCCCCGAACAGATCTGAGCATGAGACTTTACTCCAGTTGCGATGTTGATCAAACAGAAAGGAGTCATGAATAAATCAAACGTAGCCCACCATCTTTTTGGAGAAAGCAGTCGATCACAGTCTCACAGTCGGGGTCATCCCTATGTTCCCACTGCCCTATGTTCCCACAGCCCTATATTCCCCCAGGCCTACAGTATGTTCCCACATAAAATAATCTTAGAAATGGGGGAACATAGGGCCCAATTTGGTGAAAATCCTTGGGGGAAGATAGGGCTGTGGTAACATAGGGCTTTGGGAACATATGACTGTGGGAACATAGGGCTGTGGGAACATAGGGCTGTGGGAACATAGGGCTGTAGGAACATAGGGCTGTGGGAACATAGGTGGGAACATAGGGCTGTAGGAACATAGGGCTGTGGGAACATAGGGCTGTGGGAACATAGGGCTGTCGGAACATAGGGCTGTGGGAACATAGGGCTGTGGGAACATAGGGCTGTAGGAACATAGGGTTGTGGGAACATAGGGCTGTGGGAACATAGGGCTGTGGGAACATAGGGCTGTGGGAACATAGCCTGTGGGAACATAATGTATGACTGTGGGAACATAGGGCTGTGAGAACATAGACACGCTCCCTCACAGTGTACCGTCTAGGTTAGGGGTAGTCTACTGTATGAAGCACGCTCTCAGGGGCTCATACAGAACCAAGCATTTCACCGTAAAGTTAGTATGTGTATTTTATTGTGATAATTAATAAACAAACTTGAAACTTGTGCTGTCACCGCCTCTAGAGTAACATTAAATCCAACAGAAGCTCCTCCTTGATGGAAAACATGCAAGTATATCGCTGCTAATCGGTCGTTAGCCCGTTCTGTGGTATTCAAATAAAACCGAATGCCGGAGGCGCTGGAAGAGGGGACATTGACTCATGACGTTATACCCAGGGGTGTAAAAAGTACACAGAAATTATACTTAAGTGAAAGTATGGGTACAGTCTCAAAGTCTGGCTAAATACACACTTGAGTAAAAGTAAAAAAAAGTTTCTACTTTTAAATGTACTTAAGTACTAAAAAGTAAAAGTAAAAACTATTTTTCTGACTGTCTATTCTTCTGATAGCAGGTGTTTAATCAAAGATCCCCGCTTTCTAGTCTTGCACAAGGACCAATCAGCATGGGTATGGGCGGGTTCATTTTCCATTGAGGGGGATTTGATTTGTTTTTAAATAAAGAGCGGCCGCAGGGTTAATAACATTAACGTTAGTTCAGCCAGAGAAGCAAATATACTAATTAAAATTGTTGGACATGCAAGATTTGTACTTTGTACTTTGTAGGTCTGCATTTTAAATGTAAGGAGTAAAGAGTATGTTTTTTTTCACTGAAATGTAATTGAGTAAAAGTACAAAGTATGCAAACCTAATAATACTTGAGCAAAGTACAAATTCCCCAAAACAGTACTTAACTATTGTAACGAAGTACAATTACTCAAGTACGTTACACCCGTGGACTTATACCGCATTACGAGAAGCAATAAAGCAGGTTTTGAGCACCTACTGTACTGTATGTCTATGTAAGCTAGGGCGTAGGTTTGGTTTCAACATGGGGGGGGGTGGGGGGGTGGGGGGTCACTTTAAGCAGGGGGTCTTGGGGTCCTCCCCCAGGACATTTTGAGCGTCAGATATGTCAAATCCCTGCATTACGGTGTACTTTTCTGCACCAATTTCTGCCTTTTCTGCATCAATTCATCGTGGAAATGTCTTTATTTATGTAAAGAGAAGACAACATGCAGGTACCTACTGACACAAATATAATGCAGAAAGGCTCTTAGGCATTCCGTTTTGCTTTCAAATATGTATTATCCTATATTGTGTCTGCATTCAAAACATATCACACATGTTTTGGGTTGTTTTTTTACATTACCCACTTCACAGTCTCCTCCCCATCATATGTATATAATCTCTGTTAGGATCTATGGGTAACAGTACTGTATATTTGCATATCGTATATGTCACAAATGTAACAGTACTATATACCTGTATGTCAGGTATGTCCCTATGCCATAAATGTCATATAGGTTGTGTATGTTGTGTATGTCATAAATGTCACTATGAATTGAACATGGGGGACCCTGGTGTAAACAAGACAAACGTCTTTCTCTAGTCTGCATCCCCTTAACAATTGTGTGTATTAAGCTGTACTGTACTGTACCTATTCTGTAATCTGTTAAATAAAGTTTTCATTCATTACCTTGCTCAAGGCTAGCCAGAAGCCACTGACTGAATGGGAGTGAGAGGCATGTCTGCAAGGTTGAGATGGTACGCTCCTGTAGGGATGTCTGAAATTGTTGGTTAGTTACAGGTAAGAAGGATTTAAACATGTGTTGACTTCTTATATCCTTTCAGGGAGTGGGTTGTCGTTCATGTTAACTATATTTTTATAGTTATTAAACCCACGTCTATGCACGTAAGGGAAAAACTAGTCATCGCATGAGTGTCGCGTAGCCTAACCGTGCTAGGGAGAGAGAGAGAGAGCTAGGCATAGATAGAAAGCTAGGGGAGAGATAGAGTTAGGGAGAGAGAGAGCTAGTGAGAGAGATAGCTAGGGAGAGAGAGAGCTAGGGAGAGAGAAAGAGCTAGGGAGAGCGAGAGCTAGGGAGAGAGAGTGATAGCTAGGGAGAGAGAGTGATAGCTAGGGAGAGAGAGTTAGGGAGAGAGAGCAAGAGCTAGGGAGAGATAGGGCTAGAGAGAGAGAGAGAGAGATAGGGAGAGATAGAGAGAGACAGCTAGGGAGAGGAGAACAACATCACTTAATCATGGATTCCGGTAAGTCCTTCAGCGCACCAACCGGAAGGATCCATACTGTACGAGAATGTAAAGTGCACAGAGCAGCTATTAGGGAAGGAGTTTTGTAAAATTGTGCTCTAATTACAACCTAAGTGCCTGTTTCTTTTTTTCCCCCACAGAGTAAAACGCAAGCAGGTCTTTCAGCCGTTTGAGAAATGGCTGCCCTTCAGATTGCTTTGCGTGGTACTCTGCCCAGTCACCCCGAGGCGAACGTGCCCCCCCTCTCCTCAATGCCCCCCCCCACCCCCCACCCCCACCTCCTCTCGTTATATTTCCTGTCACCTCTTTTACCCATCAACCCCCTCTTTCTCTCCGAAATGGCTGTGCATAATTTTCCAACCCCCAACCCTCAAAACAGTTGGTTGTGGCAGTAGTACGCTATACGAAAACCATGATATTACTGTTCCACTGTGACTTGTTTTACGAGATCCAGCAATAAAACGCCAAATTATTCCATTTGTGTTGATATACTTCCCATATATCAACAAGAATATATATATATATATATGTGTATATATCTATCCACGCCTGTCTGTACTTACCTGCACATAATCCTTTTACATATCTGTATATCTGTCATGCACTTGTCCATATATCATATTATACCATATACATATATCTGTCATGCACTTGTCCTCTGGCATGCACTTGTCCTCTGTCATGCACTTGTCCTAATATGAACCATCTATAGAATGGCATCCCAGTGTGCCCTCAGAAAACTTGACATTCTCCATCATTCTGCCATCTGTTTTGCCACTAGTGCACCCTTCACCACTCACCACTGTGACCTTTATAACCTGGTGGACTGGACATCTCTTCACACCAGAAGGCTTCTTCACTGGCTTCAAGTCATTTACAAAACCATACTTGGTAAAACACCTCTCTACCACTCCTCCCTTCTGCACATCTCCACTTCTAACTACAACTTAAGGTCCAGCAACTTCATCAAACTCACCATCCCCAAAGCCTGCACGGTTTCCGGACGCAACGCCTTCCGATTTGCTTCTGCATCTAACACATTACAAAACACCCTTAAACTCACTCCCCTCACATCGCTTACAGCTTTTAAACAATCTGCAACAGATCTTAACCAACTGTTGCACCACCTGCTGACTGCCTCCCAATCGCACACATAGCTCTCAGATGTTTCTCTCCTCCCCCTAAGCCCACATAACCCCTCTCAGCCCTCCTACGACAAAGAACGACCGCCCACGGGTGCTCCAGATGCGGTTGCCAGAGCAGGACCGTTTTTTGGACCATGGTGTAGCCATGGTCTCAACCGGTAGTAAGGCCAGCAGCTGGTCCCACAGTTAGCATGTGGCCCAAAGTTCTAACGGGGATGTCTGGCCCAAATATTCCCTTCGACAATACGTCCAGGTCTTGTTTTCCCATCTTAGAGACAGTGTCAGTAATGCCACACCTGGTCCATGCTCAGTTCACAGGCCACTGCCAACCGAATGCCAGCAGTGCCAACTAGGAACCATATTTTCAGCCAGATCTGTCTTCTACATCAGGGGTTCCCAAACTTTTCAGGCCAGGGCCCAGAAAATAAGGCGTCAGAGAGCCGCGGCCCAATGCACATCGTCAGGTTTTTTTTTTTTTTTTTTTGTCAGGCGACCGATTTTTTAAGCCAAATATCACTTCAATCATATTAAGTTAGTTCAAGTTAGTTATTCATTTATATGTGCTATTTATGAGAGGGCTAACTTGTTGCAAAATAATAATAATAATAATAATAGCCTCATTAAAATACTATTGTTGCTTCGGTTGTTTTCAGCGTTTTATGTGCATAATCTGTTATTTAGTTTGAAATGTTCGTTGAAATAAGTAGATTTTTCGTTTTTGTTTATTTATTAAGTTAATATAAAACCATATAGTCACATTTTAGAATACAATAGAATAGAATTTTAGAATACAACTAGAAACACTGTCCTGGCCTGCTTCTAAGTTCAGTGGCCTGACAAAAAAATTATAATAATTTTTTTATTTTTTTTGTTTTGTTTTTTTAAATCATCTCCGACTTTGGGAACCACTGTTCTACATGACTGCTATTTGTGTTCCAGTCCAACAGTGTTATGTGGCCGTGCAGTATGTGTATTACAGTGTAATTCCCTTGAGTTCTAGATATATTGGCCACCTGCCAATCAGCCAGCCAATCAGTTAAGAGGCACCTCTGCCTGCATTGGTGCCATTCAGGCCACGTGAGCGGATCGGCGCGGCCGAGAAATCCGCTCTTCGCTCTTTAAAGCTTGGTCCGCTCCGCTAATCGCTCATGTTGACCCCGCCCCCAAGTCGCTCTCCGCTCGCTCCCCGCTCACCTTGAATCGAGCGCTCCCCGCTCCCCGCGCCAGATCGCTCAGCAGATTTTTTTTTTTTTTTTGGAGCATGGTGTAAATTAGCTCAAACTACAACAGTCTACACCCCCTGGGCCCCTTAACAATTGTTTGTATTGAGCCGCATTGTAATTGTACCCATTCTGCAATGTTAAATAACGTTGTTTATCCATTCACTAGCTCTATTAAGCGATGATAGGCTAGCCGAGCCACAATGCTATGGTCGCTGCCATTAACGTTAGCATGTAAGCTAACGACAACAACAATGGCGTCGATACTTTTTCTAACAGGAGTGAGTGAAGGAGGAGGAGTGAAGCCTGAACAGGATATCACAGGTTCACCCTTCTCATTGGTTGAAAATGGCCTTCATGTTTGTACATCACCATCTGTTGCTTTGGCATTGTACTGCATGTATATTACATCAACAGTGTTAAACCACTGTGAGCGGCCTGGAGTAGATTGGAGCGGAGGAGAACTCTCGCTCCGGACGTCGCGCCGACTCATTTTAAAACCCACTCCTCGCTCACGTCAAAACCGCCCGCTCCGCCCGCTCCGCTCACATGGCCTGGTGCCATTGGTACAATTTTGCTACCAAACTCTCCCACTGTTGTATAAACACAACCAGTAATAAAGCATGCTATCATTTACATTTGGAGGATATATTTCACAATAATAACATATGTACATGTTCTAGACATTCTAATGATCACCCAAAAAAAGATTACAGGCATTTTACTTACTTTTTTTGTGAGGAATGCCGTCCAGTGAAAAAGAGAGTTGTTCGTCCTTCAAGGATTTTGAAACTGTGAAGTTTCCTGCCTCTGTGGGGGGTACTTATATATCCTGGCCAATGGCATTGCATGACTAAACAATAGGATCCACTGATGATGTTTAGGTGAAAAAAGAACAGGAAAACAAATGATTTATAACTTTTTTTTTATAAAATACAAATGTTACACAGTTGCATTGCAACTGTGGGCCATGTAGGGTTACAGGAACACGCCTTTTAACATTATGTGCAGACAAGAAGATAGATACCAATGTCCTCTATCCTAAGCTATCTGGTTGCAAGCTAGCCTAGCTTAGCACCAGTGGTGTCGCGTGGGTAAAATAACAGGGGAAGCCAAAAAAAAAGTTTAAAAAAAAAAATTATTAAATATTTTTATTAATATTTTTATTTATTTTTTAAATCAAGCAGTCACCATGTACACTACAGTATGGCTCGGCGGCCAGTCAAACTTTCTTTTTATTTATTTAACAGATTGCAGAATGGGTACAATACAGTACGGCTCAATACACACAATTGTATAAGGGGATGCAGACCAGAGAAATACGTTTGTCTTGTTTACATCAGGGTCATTAATACTGCTGGAGCATTGGTTCATTTTTGGCTGATTTTTCCTTGCACGATTTTGCGCGCCGCGTGGGAGCAAATTCGAGACACATATTCGCAAAAAGGTGTCCCACGGTCTCCTCTATGGCCGTGAATATTTTCACGCGGATCCGAATCACGGCGCGCCCGTGGGACACTTTTCCGTTTCGGCGAGTTTATTCCACGCTTGCGGCTTTCCTTTTCTAAGCATTTTCGGGGCTACATGTGAATGAGTACAAGTTGCGGGACGCCCAGATGTTTCCACGATAGAAAGCTCGCGTGGATCCCATAATAGGCTCACTTAATACACCATTTCTAAAATCACGCGACATTTTCAGGGTCGCGAGCCGACCTTTTCCCCTCGTTTTCGATGATGGAAGTGATTTAGGAAAAGCTTCGGCACGCCGAGAGGTTCCCGTGGATTTAATCTCGCGAGGATCGAGGCAATATTCGGCCCGTGGGAGCAGTCACGGGTTAATACAATGTTCAGAGTGCAGAGGGGAGGTGTGCAGAGGGGAGGCCAGACTCATGATTCTTCTCACAGCCCCGTTTTAAACTTTTAGGGTGTGGCAGTCAGCTCGAATCTGATTGGCTAGGATCGGTTTTGGAATCTACATACATGAATCACATGGTTGAGGCTGGAGAAAGAGACCTACCCCCTGCCTCTCCTCTAGCTGCAGTGAGCATAGTGAGTCTGACAGTGTGTTAGAGGGAGTGAGAAGGAGAAGAGGGAGACAAAAAAAAAATAATTATAACACAGATGCACAGATGAAAAAAAATTATATATATATATATATATATATTTTTTTTTCATATTTCATATTTGATATTAATTCATATTTTAATAGGGAGGCCTGGCTTCCGTTGGCTTCCATAAGGATTCGCCACTGCTTAGCACACATGAATGGAAGCGGATACTGACCGCTAGCCTAGCTGTTGGCCAAAAACACCTCTCCTGGAGTTTTATCCTAGGCTAACAGCTAGCTTGCAGCCCGGATAGCTTACTACTGAACGCACAAAGACAAAATTGGTATCTATCTAAAAGCAGCGTCTTCCCTAACCACTACATTTCAATTTTTTCTTGAATAAATATAACTCGGCGAGACAGTAGGCCTACCCCCGAAATCGCCTTTTTGCTTTTTTTCAACGATATGGAGATTTTGTTATATTTTGCTTCCTTAACATGTCTTATTTCAAACTAGTGGCAATAAAATATCGAAAACAGACAATTAGCAAGGACGCGGCAACTAGGGGTGCGGCAGGGGCTGCAGCACCCCCTGCTGGCGGGGAGTGTAACTGCAACTTCAAGGTTGTTTTGGCTTTTATTATTCCATTGTAACCGAGGCTACTCGGAGCGGCACTGCAGATTTACCCTACTCTTGGAATTCATTGCCGGATCGTCATAGGGGCGCTGTCTCGATAATGCAGTGTTATTAACAGCGTGTAGCCGACGCATGAGCCGGTTGGGATTCGAATAGACGCGGCCTGGAAGCGTCAACGCAGAACTGGAAATCCGTTGGTAAAAAAAATAGACTCAGCCTGGAAGTTTTGGGACGCTGAATTCGCAGTAAAGGAATATATATCTGCGGTTTCCCTGGCGTGAACAAGCCAGCAGAACTATCCGAGCCCCCGGCGATATATAATTGCATGTCGGCGATCATGTATGCGGGGAACGAATTGCAGAGGGAGGGCGCAACAGTTGGGGTAAGCTGGGCTGTGATGTGAGAGCGCGGTCTCTAGTGAACGAGAGTGTTGGTTTACCAGAGTGGTAAACCTATGACGTTATTATTATATCACTTATCTCAGCACCCCCTCATAACACGTTTCAGACCCGGTTGAACGCTCTGACTCAATAGTACCCATCTGCAGAATGTCAGCCTCAGCACTCTCAGGCCCCACGCTAAATGTGATTTGACCAAAGCAGAGTATACACACAGACAGTGGAGCTGTTTGCAGATAGAGAGCATTTTGACTTGTTGTGTGGTGGCGATGTCTCGCAGACAATACAACTACAAGTATAATTATATAATATATATATTTTATAAAAAATAAAAAATTATATAAAATAAAATAAAAATTTAATCAAAAAAGACCAATATCTCAGCACCCCCACTTCCCGCGGACTTCCCGCGGCCCTGACAATTAGTTGTTTATTTTACTTTTATCTGATTGTGTCCATAGATCACAATTACAATACAGAACTTTGAGGGCGTTTTCTAAAAAAAATCGATTTCCCTAGTACCTACACACACCACATTTCTTCCCATTCCTATCCTGTTTCTAATTACAGAAGGATTTGTTGATATATCATTCATAGCTGGGTTTATAGTTATTTTATACCAAATCAAAAAAGATTATGACAGTAGTCATTATTTCCTGATGTATGGGCTGATAAGAGGACATAGCCACAATCCCTTCTGGAAAAAGTTTAGTTTTGAATGTATCAACAAAATGAAATTAAGTTTATGAATCTGGTATTATCCATGTTGGTGATTTGTGTCTTGGCGATATTATGCAAATGTGAAGTGCCTCATTTGCATATATACACATACAATTATTGGTATGTTAGTAAGTATATAATTTTTTCTTAGTTTATATGTACATAACAAACTGGGAAAGTTTCATAGTGATATATATTCAAATATTTGTTTTGCCTATTAGGGGGTACTGTCTCGCTTTAACCTTAACTTAGCAACTATTTTCCTAGTTTTAGCTAATCACACAGCGAAACAGATCTAGCTCAGCAAACCGGCATCCTCCAAGGTGGAGAACAAAGATGGGACAGTGCACATGCACATTTGCTCACACAGGAGCACATGGAGTGGAATGAGTTGCCTTTGACCATCAAACAGGGCTTGAACCTGTGTAGTTTCTTTTTTTGTGTTTTATTTTTTTATAATTTTTTAAACAAACATATAAACAAACATGACAACACACGATAAGATATACAAGCATTATTAACAGTGCACATCCAATGAAATCACCATATAGTTAAATGTCTTATACAGGATATACCCCCAATACCTGCTATCTAATACCCTACACACATATGCTCTACATTTACATACATTTACATTTAGTCATTTAGCTGACGCTTTTATCCAAAGCGACTTACAAGTTCTGTACGACAAGCCATCAGGAAGAGCACAACTCTATCAGCTGAGTAACAATGTTCATCAAAGTGTTGAGTGCTACAGTGTAGGTTAGTTTATTAGGACAAGTGCATGACAGTATGGTTAGTTTTTTTTTTTTTTTTTTTTTTTTTTTTTTTTTTAATTCAGATAATGGTTGAAGAAGTGAGTCTTTAGTCGACGGCGAAAGATTGGACGTGTTTCGGCTGTCCTAACTGGGGTGGGTAGTTCATTCCACCATTGTGGGGCAAGGACTGAGAATAGGCGACTAGCTCTAGCTCGTACCCCCCCCTCCCGGACCCCCCATTGGATAATCCATCCATTATCCCACGCTCCTAACCAGACACTATATGCTAGCTTTTATTATCTCCACCACTTCTAACCACATTTTCATTTTTGATTCATTGAGACCCAAAATTCTTGCTGTAGATATTTCTTGATAAATCACATCGAGATATGTAATAATCCAGACCTTTCGGCAAATTTTTTCCGGTTGGAACCATCGTGATGCTATCAGCTTTTTAGCCACTGTGATACCCGATAAAACCAATCTCTTTAGCTGTGGATGTACTGCATTCTCAAAAACATCATTCAGCAGTAATACAGAGGGGTGTACAGGTATATTCAGAGTTAAGAGATTTGATAATTGCTGGGTCACCTCTTTCCAGAATATTTTAACTGGTGGGCAGTCCCAGTACATGTGCATAAATGTCCCCTCGTCCCCATTTGTACATAAGGAGCATTTGGAGTCTTGTTTAAGACCCATTCTGTTCAGTCTTATAGGAGTCAAGTATGTCCTATTGATATAGTTAAGATTGATTTGTTGATGGTCCGGGTTCCTTGATGCAATTCGAACATTTGCCCAGGCTTCTTGCCACTCAAAATCTATTTCCAGGTCTGGTAGAACCTGTGTAGTTTCAAGGTGAACGTTAGGAAATGTCTGCTAGAAAATGTCCCATAGTAACTCAGGAGCCTGACAATGGAGGGAGGCTTCCTGCTTTAGTGTATGAGATCTGTACATTTTATTCCACCTGCCTGACCTGAGCCGATTATGTACATCTGTGACCCACGCACGCACGCATACACGCACGCATACACGCACGCATGCACGCACGCACGCACGCACGCACGCACGCACGCACGCACGCACGCACGCACACACACACACACACACACACACACACACACACACACACACACACACACACACACACACACACACACACACACACACACACACACACAGACACACACACACACAGGACAGGACAGCCAAAACCCGTCCCCAATTTTGCGCCGTCAACTAAAAACACACTTCTTCAATCTAATATAATATATATATTATGCACATTGCTACTAAGGAATCTACCTTGCCTATACTACTACCTACTATGCCGTCCATTTACCATTTAGACAGAGTGGAAGGAGGGCATGTGTGCGGGCACTCGCAGCTGAGGGAAAGTCATTGTACCACTACTCTCACTGTAGATCGTGTATCAATTTATATTCCAAAATATCAGTACAGGTTGGCTGATGCTGCAGAGAACGAATGAAAGAGTAAGCTGCGGTAAAAACGAAATGTCTAAAAGCAAATATCTAAATGTCTAAAAGCAAATATCTAAATGTCTAAAAGCAGTGTGCGTTGAGTCGGGGGCACAAACTCACGTTTAGAGCAAAATAAGCTCCGTAGACCAGAGTATTGTGGTGGAAGGCCGGCTGGCTCTTCCCTCAAATACACGTTTCCCATTGTCTACCATTCCCCAACCCGTGTCTACCCCCTCCTCCTCCTCCTCCTCCTCCTCCTCCTCCTCCTCCTCCTCCTCCTCCTCCTCCTCCTCCTCATCCTCCTTCTCCTCCTCCTCCTCCTCCTCCTCCTCCTCCTCCTCCTCCTCCTCCTCCTCCTCCTCCTCCTAACTCAACCCACCCCCTCCTTCACTCCCCCAACCCAATCTACCCTATCTCTGACCTGGGCACAACCCCTTTGACCTGGGCACAACCACTTTTATTTTACTATAAAGGCCTATGTTTTACTTGATTCGGGGGGGAGTCATCCAGCAATAACTCTTGACCTATTTCTAATTTGATACTCTGTTTGAGCTAAATAAACCTAAGTCTATATTTGACTTGAGTACATCCTTATTCCGGCTAAATTCCTACACAATATTAACCACTCAACTGCTGAACTCAACAAGCACAACACAGCTGCCCAGCAAGGGCATCATGACAGACACCTGAGATCTCCTCAGAGAAGAAAAGCATAGTGGATTAGCAACACAATGTACATGTATTGTATATATACATGTAGTCCCATTTCTTTCTTTCTTAGTCACATTCGGCTTAGGGAACAGCCGCGCCATTAGCCTAGCTTAGCGGCATTCACTGGAAGTAGGTGTGCCAGTGTAGCCTAGTTCCCAACAGTCACGAAATACACTCCAAATACAACTCCAAAACGTTCCTGTAAACATGTTGTGACCTGTGTATTTACCACGTAAAAAATAAAAATAAAGAAATAAGACATTTTCGTTTTCAAAGCAGATATATACTCTGAAAATTGTTGGGTGCAGTGATTTCATCACCTCAAAAGCCCCATTAAAAAAAATAAAAAACAGTTGCCTCCAGGTAGTGGTGGAAAGGCAGTAGGGACGGGTAAAGTTTTCCCACATCGAGTCATTGTTTAGGGAAATACATTTTTAGAACACATCTTAACTGTTACGAGGATGAGTGTTGACAAGGTACCAGTTGTGGAGGAAGAATGAGGCAGAGAGTTGTTGCTCTACAATAGTGGTTCCTTTAATGTAGGAACATTACACCAGAGAAATAGATAGCAATGACGTCGAGCGTCTACAGTGAAAGCACACAAAAATAATAAACCTAACTAATACAGGACGACCGGGTGCCAGGGAACGTCCGTGATCCAGGGTACCACCGTGTACCGACGCTGGAAGGAGAGTGAAGAACCGACAATAAAACACAGGGAAGACAGGGGTTACATAAGGTCACATTCCACACATTCCACACGCACCACAGTGACAGCGAATCAGAGAACACAGACAATCAGTGACAGTATAGTCCAGTCATTATATGAAAAAACCTAGGACAAATTGCAACAGTAGCAAACTCAACATTATGTCCTTAGTGAGGGAAAAAAAGTCCCAAGGAATCCCATCATGGGAAAGTTTTGAAAACGACCTATATATATTCATATCGAAAAATGCCTGTTACAACATAGTGGTGAAAATTTTACTTTTAGATATCACTATAGAAACTCACAAGCTGATTACACACACAAAGACAAGAAAAAAAGTCAATCACAACTTCATTGAATTATTCTGTTTACTCATGCAAATCACACATTATCTTATTTGATATGCACCAATTAGCATACACGCCAGAACTAATCAAAACATTTGATAAAGAAATCTTTTTCTTCTTGGAATATTAGTAGATAGGCTCTGTGGAGCTCGGTCCACGAGGATGGGGCTCAAGGGTTTATGTCCGTGGGGATAGGTCCATGGAGATGGTTTTTTTTATAATAGGCGGAAATTACATATTTGTACAGCATGCAAAACACTACATGATTCTTGCACAAAACTACATGGGCTTAACATAAATTTGGTATGTCTGTATAGGGGAGGCTTGTAGGTACCCATGTAACCCATTTCCATTAACATATATTGAGGTAGAAGGCCAAGGGACCATTTGAAAAATGGTGATGGCCATATTTCCCTCCCCAAAAAATCGTCTTAACTTTGAATAATTAGGTATGTAGCCCCCTTTCCAATGAGGTAACATGACATGGTTGGTCTCATTGGAAACCCGAGGTTGTCTAGAATCAAATGGTATCTTTACTTTTGAGCTACCTCAAAATTTGAACGCGTCACAATCTCTGAAAGACAGCAATCAAGTAGGTGTCATAGGGGTAACAAAACATTGAAAAAAAACACATTTCCCATGATGGGATTCCTTGGGACTTTTTTTCTCTCACTAAAGACATATTGAGGATACAAAATCAGTTGAGTTTGCTAATGTTGCAATTTGTCCTAGGTTTAGCCTAATTCTGGCCTATAATGACTGGACTATAGGGGTAACAAAACATTGAGAAAAAAAACACATTTCCCATGATGGGATTCCTTGGGACTTTTTTTCTCTCACTAAAGACATATTGAGGATACAAAATCAGTTGAGTCTGCTAATGTTGCAATTTGTCCTAGGTTTAGCCTAATTCTGGCCTATAATGACTGGACTAGTAGGGAAGCAAGTGACAGGTGTCAGAATGGTGGTATGGTTCTCAGGCAACAGTGTTATGGTTTGTAACCGACCCCAATCGCACAACACAAGACAGGTATGAGAGTAAGCCAAAACAGGGCATTTATTCAATACAAACAAAAAGCGGCACTGTCCCTTTAAGGGAGAACACAAAACACTGGAACAAAGAAATAGGGAAAGAATGTGGCACTGTGCCTTTAAGAGGCGAGCAGGCTAAGGGGATGGCTAAGGGACAGGGCCAGGGCAAAGGACAGGGCAGGAACAGGGGCACTGGAGAGGGGAACAGGGACAGAGGCCCGGGGAGGCGGGCTGGAGACAGGGACAGAGAAAACAGGGTTAAGGCCTTGGACAGGGCGAGGGCCAGAGCTGCTTACAGGGATGGCAGGGTTCAGACGGCGGAGGCCTGGCAAGGAAATCCTCCTCGGAAGTGAAGAGACGCATCCTCCCGTAGAGGATTAGGAAGCGATGCGCGCCGGCTTGAGCGTCTGGAGTAGGAGCGGCGTCTGGAGTTGGAGCGCGCCGGCTTGACGTCTGGAGTGGAGCGCGCCGGCTTGGGGTCTGGAGTGGAGCGCGCCGGCTTGGGGTCTGGAGTGGAGCGCGCCGGCTTGGGGTCTGGAGTGGGGCGCGTCTGGAGTAGGAGCACGCCGGCTTGAAGAGCGCGCCGGCTCGGGGTCTGGAGTGGAGCGCGTCTGGAGTAGGAGCGCGCCGGCTAGAAGAGCGCGCCGGCTCGGGGTCTGGAGTGGAGCGTGTCTGGAGTAGGAGCGCGCCGGCTAGAAGAGCACGCCGGCTCGGGGTCTGGAGTGGAGCGCGTCTGGAGTAGGAGCGCGCCGGCTTGGGGTCTGGAGTGGGACACTGGAAAACCTCCCGTAGAGAATTAGAGAGCGCAGACTGTGTCCCACTCCAGGCAAACGGCGACAGGTGGCGATGGCTGGCACCTCGTCTCACGCCGGAGAAGAACCAGCATACAGAATGGCACAACGTCTCCCAGTGAGAACAAAGGAATCCTCCCGTGGAAGAATAGAGAGCGATGACGATGTCTCACCAGGAGCGCGGCGGTAGATGGTAGCAAACAGAACGACCCGACCAGGACTGGAGGGGAAGTCCAGGTATTTAAAGCCCTCTGGGGCGCTAATCATAACTTATCACAGCTGTGACAGGTAGTCCAAGGGTGGGGGCTGTTGAAGAGCAGAGGAGAGTAAAACAACGCGAGGGTGGGGGCTGGTGAGGTGAGGAGAACAGGGAATTAAAGGTCCAGGGAACAGGCGAAACCTCACAAACAGCCAGAGAACCCAGAACGTTACACTTAACCCCTCAACAGTCAGGCACATTTAGCATAAAACGCCTGTCGATTGCATTCCCAACGTAATTTGCGATTTATTATACTTTATACTTATAGCACATGCATGAAAAAAATCACTTTGAGTGCTAATGTAATAGAGAAACACTGGTTTGAACTTGAACCTTACTTTTGTGTTGACTTGTTGCCAGATGCCTATTTTTGGGTTCCAGCTGAGAAGTAGGAGCTGGAAAACATAATGGTTCCATAGCCCGAAATATTATAGTCATACAGGTCCAAAGTCTATAAAAATCCCACGGAAAATATGTGTTTTACAAAGATTTTTGTAATGTGTGTCCCGCAATAACATAGATATATATAAAGACTAGATGGCGCAAGGCGGAGTCTCCTGCGGAAATCTTGACGGATTTACAAATGGTTTGGTTTATATATTTGACATGTTATGAGTGAGCGTGCTACCCTGTAGCAAGATGGCCGCCATGTGGCAACGTCGGTCTCCGTTGGCCAGCAGCGCGGGTGAGTCATCTGGTCTTTATCTATATCTATCGTTGTTAAGACGTATCGACCTTCGAATTAAGGGCCAAGCTTCCTGCATCGGTTGAGGCTCTCGTCTTCTCAAAGTGCTGCGTCCCTCGTTTTGAATTTTTTTATAGATACAGAGTTTGGGGTATGTGCTCCTAATATACCTGCCCTCAGTGTTGTAGTCGAGTCACTAAATCTCGTGTCCAAGTCGAGTCTCAAGTCCCCAGTGTCCAAGTCCGAGTCACAAAAGAAGAGCGAGAGTCGAGTCCCCATTACCCTAGTCTGAGTCCGAGTCATCAAGGTTGAGGCCACTCCACTCTGAAATTGAATTGATTGAAAACTTTATTAACAGATTGCAGAATGGGTACAATACAGTACAGCTCAATACTCTGGCAGTCAAATAGCTGACGTACAAATAAAAAAAGGTCTACATTAACCCTGCCATTGGAAAGAGGAGCCTTTTCCCTATCCATAGATGTATGATTTGGCCATAATAAGGTCAAGGTCTAGTTCAAGGTCAAATATGAATTTATAATTAAAATCGATTATCATTTATTACTGTATCTACAAATCCTTCTGTTTAATCATCTTCCCTTTATTCATTTGCTTCGATTTTAATCTGAATAAGGTGGTTAATGAGCTCAGTGAGCAAGCTTGGTTCGCGCACAATTGTAACATAGTGTTATTCACCGGCACATATGCAAAAAAATATCATCATTTATATTGTCCTTTTTTTATTACAATTTACTCAAGCCTAGTAACAGACACAATATTTCTGACACTGGGAATACATACCCCCAGTTCCCTAAATGTTCCTAGATACCAAGAACATGCAAATTGACCTTGTAGAAGTGGAGCAATCTTCCATTTACTTAGACATGTACCTTTAAGCGAATTTTATGAAAATAGGGCTACAGCATAACAGGTTAAACATAAATGACACAGCGGTCAACGTTTCAAAGGGAGTTTATTTACTTTGTGACACAATAGCCAAACAAATGCACTAGCCATCAATATATTATGCCAAATGAATAGGGCATATTCAAATATTCTTTCTTTTTATAAATAACTGTATTTATAGTCAAGTCAAGTCAAGAGTTTTATTTGTCACGCATACAAGTATCCAATGAAATGCGGGGGGTCTTGCCCGCAACGATTGTGCATAATACAATAATAATATATAATAATATAATAAGAATCCAATAGAATGACATTGTGCAATAATACAAGTAATCAAAGTAGGGCATATCGGTATATGTACATGAGTTATTTACAGAGCATGGTAAGACATGCTAGGTCCTGTGGTAGTGCAATACACAGTTAACTATGGATGAGGCACTGGGTCTTTATGTACACTGCTATACAATGCTATATTATACAATCTCAAGTTATACTATACTATTCTTAAAGTGACCTTTCCTTTTGTAAAGTGACCATACGTGTGAGCGTGTGCAGCATGAGTGTGTGTGTGTGCTCATGTTAAAGTGGCTGCTAGTGTGTGAGCGTGTACAGTGTGTGAGCGTGTACAGTGTGTGTGTTGTGTGCTTGTGTGTGGAGAGTTCAGTGTTCAAGGCTCTGATGGCCTGGGGGAAGAAGCTGAGCCCAAGTCTCGCTGTCCTAGTTGCTGGTGTTCGCAGGCGTTTGCCTGACCGCAGCAGCTTGAACAAGCTGTTGTTGGGGTGGTGAGGGTCTTTCATTATTCTGCAGGCTATGGATTTGCACCTCTTGTTGTATAGGACCTGCAGGGGTGGTTGTGCAATACCTGTGGTACGCTCGGCTGAGCGCACCACTCTCTGTAGGGCCTTCTTGTCCTGTGCCGTGCTGTTTCCATACCAGGCAGTGATGTTTCCAGTCAAGATGCTCTCTACAGCTCCGGAGTAGAAGGACTGGAGTATCTTCCCAGATACTCTGAACTTCCTTAACTGTCTCAGGTGGTAGAGGCGCTGCTTCGCCTTTTTTACAACTGAGTTTATGTGTGTTGTCCATGTCAGATCCTCTGAGATGTGTACCCCCAGGTACTTAAAGCTGCTCACCCTGTCCACGGTAGCCCCGTTTATCCTCAGTGGTGTGTGTGTCCCCTGCTGTCTTCTCCTAAAGTCCACGATCAGCTCCTTGGTTTTACCAATGTTCAGGAGCAGGCTGTTGTCCTGGCACTAGCGTTCCAGTACCTCAACCTCCTCCCGGTAGGCCTTCTCGTCGTTGTCCGAGATCAGCCCCACCACCACTGTGTTGTCCGCAAACTTCACTATGGAGTTGGAGCTGAACTTGGCCACACAGTCATGTGTGTATAGTGAGTACAGCCAGGGGCGGACCTAGCACATTTGGCGCCCTAGGCGAGATTCACCACTTTTCTTTTTTGCTCGGCGCAGTTTTGGCGCACCCCTCTATATCTGCAACCATTATTTTTACATATTCTAACATAAGGGAAAATGAGCCAAATATCTAAAACGGTCGGTCGGTCTGAGCCTCCCCCCCCCAAAAAATCAAAACATTGCCACGCTACCAACCGGTTAACCCTTTTCACTGCGACAATACACAGAAGGTTAACCCTTTCACGACCGTCGGTGGTGTGATAGTAAAGGGTTAACCCTCCGTCGTGTGGCAGTGAAAGGGTTAACAGTTATACAGTAAAGTACTGCACCTTTATTTTTTACAAGCAAGAACAAGAGCTAAGAATAAATGTAAAATGCACACTAAAGAATTAAAACAAATAAACAACGTAGCTAACGCACAATAATAATAATAACAAACAATAAAATAACGTGCACATTTGCTTTAAAAGAAAATTATGTATTTATGTAAGATTGCCCTCCATGGTTTAAGGTGTGTACAAGTGCCTCTGCTTGCTTCATCAGCTCTTGGTGTGGCAGGTCTTGGAAGTTGTACAAAATTGCATACCTTTCACCTTGGCACGTTTCTCGTCTTCTTCTTTTCTTCTCTTTTTAAACTGGATGGCCGGATGGCTTTTGCCTCTTCATAGTTCTCTAACGTTAGTCTTTCTTTCCTCAACGCTCAATTCTATAAACACTTGACCGATACCCATCAATGCACAGCGCTCTAGCATGTTCTGACTGTGAACACCTAAAGCTGAGGCTCAGACCGACCGACCATTTTAGATTTTTGGCTCATTTTCCCTTATGTTAGGATTTTTTTTATGTAAAAATAATTGTTGCAGATATAGAGGGCGGCGCCAAAACTGAAAAAAAAAAAAAAAAAAAAAAAACAGCCCTGGGGGGACCCGATGCTCAGGGTGATGGTGTTGGAGGTCTGACCCCCCACCCTGACCGCCTGAGGCCTTTCACTCAGAAAGTCCAGTATCCAGGCGCTCAGAGCGGAGCTCAGACCCAGCTCGATCAGCTTCTCCACCAGTCTGGTGGGGACTATAGTGTTGAATGCTGTAATCAATGAACAACAGTCTCACATAGCCCCCCTTCTGGCGGTCTAGGTGAGAGAGGGTGCTGTGCAGTACTTGGGATACCTGTTTGGCCTGTATGCAAATTGCATAGGGTCCATATCACTGGGGAGGGTATTTATCAATTAGTCAGAGCATCTTCCGAGTCCGAATGCAGTCAATGCTCAAATCCAAGTCTGAGTCATCAGTGCTCAAGTCCAAGTCAAGTCACGAGTCCTGAAAATCAGTCCCGAGTCCTGGACTTGAGTACTACAACACTGCCTGCCCCAATAAAGGTCATACCTGCATTTGTTATCCAAAGCGGAACTCTGTTACAGTTCCAGGAGGGCAAAGGTCGGATGATCCCACGGGCGGCGTGCTGGGTGGAAGGTGCACCTGAATAGCTCCAAAATTATCTGTTTATTTATTAACATTGATTAAATGATTCTTCACCATCTGTCATGGTCCGAACAGTGTGTGTGTGTGTGTGTGTGTGGGTGTGTGTGTGTGTGTGTGTGTGTGTGTGTGTGTGTGTGTGTGTGTGTGTGTGTGTGTGTGTGTGTGTGTGTGTGTGTGTTGGGTTGCTATCTACTGTTTGCCTGAGCTGCAAAATAAATGCAAAATAAAAGTCCCAACTGAGGCGTCTGAAAACTTTAGCGGGAAGCCTAGTAATACATGATTCATGGAACTGCTTGGAGAGCCGCTTACTGTTGTGTGAAATTTGACATTAAGCATCTTTTATGGGTTCCCCCCCTCCCTCCCTGCCCCCTTCCCCCCCCCCATCCCTCTATTTTGCAAACCCAAGGGCAAAGAATATGCAATGTGTAATTTTGTGTCTACGGAGAGACACCGTGGAGAACAGGGGGGGGGGGGGGGGGAGCTCATAATACTATTTGAGCTTATTTGAATAAGGAATAATGCGATCGCGGGAATACAAATGAGCCGTCGGTTGTGACATCACATCAGGAGGCTGCGGGTAAGCGGCTGAAACGGATGCAAATTGAGATCAGGTGCCGTTTCCGTCTGTCTCTTGTTTTCTCTACTGTTTTTCCCCCCGCTTTTCGGCCTGGATACGTGTTTTCCCATTACGGAGACGTACAGGAGCCGGCGTTCCCTGTTCACCTTGGTTACATCTTTGTAATTGACCTCTCTTCCCAGGCAAAAGCCCATTAACCCTCTCGCTGCTACCACACTACAGAAGGTTAACACTCTCGCTACCACACTACAGAAGGTTAACCATCTCACTACCACACTACAGAAGGTTAACCCTCTCGCTACCACACTAAATAAAGTTAACCCTCTCACTACCACACTACAGAAGGTTAACCCTCTCACTACCACACTACAGAAGGTTAACCCTATCACTACCACACTACAGAAGGTTAACCCTCTCATTACCACACTACAGAAGGTTAACCCTCTCACTACCACACTACAGAAGGTTAACCCTTTCACTACCACACTACAGAATGTTAACCCTTTCGCTACCACACTACAGAAGGTTAACCCTCTCACTACCACACTACATAGGGTTAACCATATCGCTGCACACTACAGAGGGTTAACCTTTCACTACCACACTACAGAAGGTTAACCCTCTCACTTCCACACTACAGAAGGTTAACCCTCTCACTACTACACTACAGAAGGTTAACCTTTCACTACCACACTACATAAGGTTAACCTTTCACTACCACACTACATAAGGTTAACCTTCCACTACCACACTACAGAAACCCTCTCACTTCCACACTACATAAGGTTAACCTTTCACTACCACACTACATAAGGTTAACCTTTCACTACCACACTACATAAGGTTAACCTTTCACTACCACAGTACAGAAGGTTTACCCTTTCACTACCAAACTACAGAAGGTTAACCTTATACAGTATATGGTGCAAGACTTGGCAGCCCTACGGTATAGCCATGTACTTTATTAATGTCAACTACTTAGCAATAGTGGGCCCACAAGATGGAAATCAAACTTCAAACAGAGTTTCTTTTGAGACGATTCACTGCACATGAGGCACCGAGCCGGATTGATAAAGACTAACCATCGCACATGAATACAAGATGGGAGGAAGGCGTCTGGCATATTTCACCTACAGTATCTCATTTGTATGGATTTAGACATGCTCAACGCGCACAGCCGAAACCCCCCTTTTTCCCCAAGTTATCGACTTCTGTTCAGTCTCTCAGATATAGAGACATCATCAATATGTCCCAGATATAGACATTATCAATATGTCTCAATATGTGTGCTCAGTCTCTCAGATATAGAGACAGTATCAATATGTTTCAGATATAGAGATATCATCAATACGTGTTAGAAATCGACTTCTGTTCTCCCCCTTCAAGTGTGAAATCTTCAATGCTTCTTCAACGTCCGACTAGTCGTACTCCATGGCCCGTGGCGTGCGTGGCATCATCATCATCATCATCATCATCATCATCACCATCATCATCATCATCATCATCATCATCATCATCATCATTATCATCATCATCATCATCATCATCATCATCATCATCATTATCATCATCATCATCATCATCATCATCATCATCATCATCATCACCACTGCCGCGCCGCGCTCCGGGTCGCAAAGTCTCTCTCGGATAATGCCACTTAACACGCCGACCCTTCGCTCGGAAGATTCTCCATTGCCGTTACTATGGCGATGCGCTTTTACATAAAGAAATAAAGTGTCTCTCTCACCGGCTCGTTATGGCTTCATTACACCCCTGTTTGAAGTTGTTTCGGGGGAACCCTGGGAGGGAGATAAGCAGGCCGGCGGCTCCATCAAAGGTTCTCCCTCCCCTGCAAGCAATTACTCTCCATCTGGGATTAGCCCGTTGTTATTCCCTTCTTTCAAACACCCAGACCAACAGGGTCGAATGAGAGCTCTCATCATAATCCGCTTGCAGGCGACAAGTGCAGTCCGCGGTTGTGTGTGTGTGTGGTGTGAGACGTATACAACATGTCATTAGATATCAATACGTGTCGCCGTTGTCACACGGGCCGCTGTGACTTCCAGTATGTGTGTTCAGTCTGTCTGGTATACTGTAGACATCATCAATATGTCTCAGATATATAGACATCATCAATATATGTGTTCAGTCTCTCAGATATAGAGGCATCAATGTCGCGGACTGGGACCATAATTCCTACCGGGAATTTGACTCAGGCAGGCCAGGCCAGGCCAGGCCAGGCCAGGACAGGACAGGACAGGACAGGACAGGACAGGACAGGACAGGACAGGACAGGACAGGACAGGACAGGACAGGACAGGACAGGACAGGACAGGACAGGACAGGACAGGCTCATACCCATACACCCCCCAAGCAAGCAAGATACAAAGCACAGTTTTTTCCCGGGGATGGGGGGCATCCCCGGGGAAAAAACTGTGCTTTGTATCTTGCTGCGTTGTATCACATGGTGGCACTGTAGAGGCTGTATACACCAGTATAAATGCGACCTTCAGCAACATGGACAGTGACGCTGTCACAAAACGGACCATACAAGTTGTATACACTACACCAAAGTGTAGAATAACTACTTTCCAAATAATGGATTGTCCAAATGTCGGGTTATAATACGAAAGTGTCCTTTATAGAAGTTTACCGGTGCAGTTACATTATATTTCTCTACTTCACTGGTGCTCTCTGTGATCTAGTCGATTCATTATAGTATCACTCACCCTCGCGCTGCTGCCATCAGTTCAACATAATGACGCGTTCCTTACATCTCCGCGGCTTCAATATCAGCATCCAAATCATCCATCAGACTTATAGCTGTTCTATTTCATGGTCAGGTTCCAACAAACTGTCTTCTTTAACTCCCAGCAGTACATCCAATAAAGTGATCAAGTGATCAACATCCGGAGTTTCCATGTCAATTTCAATGTCCATCTGATTCAAAACTTGCGTAATAACACCTCTGATTGCGCCCCGCTTTCATCTCATTCTTTCAATTTTTGTCCGACGTTTGTCTTCACCCATTCTAGAGCTATCCAAAATGTTCATATCTCCCGGGTTTCGCCAGTTCTCTCAGATCTCATCATGATTTAAATTAATACGCTTGTTTGAGATTGCCGACTGGCGAGGCCTGCGCAGGCGCACTGCATCACGCTGAGTTGTGAATAACAAGTTAACTAATTTGTTCCTGCCTGCTTGCCTGAACTTATATGCCCAAATAGAAACATCCCAGGTGGCCAAAAAGTTCCGGCCCATTAATGGCCTGTATCCGGCAGGCCGGAAGAAATTAATCGGCCCAAGTCCGGTTGCCAGAGTCGGCCAAGTAGGCGGCAATGACTGACTGGCCGATTCCGGCCCGAGTACACTGTGCCAGGTCCGGGGTTGCCGGAAGCGGTGAACGTCCGGAATTGGCGGAATCGGCCCAGTAGGCGGCAATGACTGACTGGCCGATTCCGGCCCGAGTACACTGGGCCAGGCCGGGGTTGCCGGAAGCGGTGAACGTCCGGAATTGGCGGAATCGGCCCAGTAGGCGGCAATGACTGACTGGCCGATTCCGGCCCGAGTACACTGGGCCAGGTCCGGGGTTGCCGGAAGCGGTGAACGTCCGGTTGCCTAAAGCAGCCCAGATGCGACCCACACACACTGGGCCAGGTTTGGTTGCCCGAAGCCTAGCCGACACTGCCAATGCAATACTGGTACTACACAGCAGAGTACATTTGACTCAAACTGAGTAAAGACATTTTACTCAGTTTGAGTGAAATGTACTCAGTTTGAGTCAGCGGAATTTACTGTGTACCCAGTATTCTGCCAGAGCTACTCCACTATCTGCCTATGACCGTACATTACCGGAAATACAGTAGGAAATGGTTGATTATTAGTAATACAATGCCACATATTTAAGGACCCTTCCCTTTACCAATTCAGTATTGGCATGTCCCTCATTGAAAAATTCAGAAGTTTACATGCTGTCTCCTACCTCACTGAAATATATTCTCAGTGTATGTACACAATATACATCATTCTGCAGTGAAGCTCAAATATCAAGTAAAGTAACAATTACCCTCATACATGCTACTTTTTCCAGTTAAAAATGACAACTTGAATAGATATTTAAACATTTATTAACAAAATAGAGAGGGAGAGAAATATACATATGGTGGGGAGAGAATATATACATACGGTGGAAAGGAGACTGTACATTAGGAGGGGGTGGGTGGGAGAGAAATATACATATGGTGGGGAGAGAATATATACATACGGTGGGGAGGAGACTGTCTATTATATGTATATTTCTCTCCCACCCACCCCCTCCTAATGTACAGTCTCCTCCCCACCGTATGTATATATTCTCTCCCCATCATATGTATATATTCTCTCCCCACCGTATGTATATTTCTCTCCCACCCACCCCCTCCTAATGTACAGTCTCCTCCCCACCGTATGTATATATTCTCTCCCCATCATATGTATATATTCTCTCCCCACCGTATGTATATTTCTCTCCCACCCACTCCCTCCTAATGTAGTCTCCTCCCCACCGTATGTATATATTCTCTCCCCACCATATGTATATTTCTCTCCCACCCACCCCCTCCTAATGTAGTCTCCTCCCCACCGTATGTATATATTCTCTCCCCACCGTATGTATATTTCTCTCCCACCCCCTCCTAATGTACAGTCTCCTCCCCACCGTATGTATATATTCTCTCCCCACCGTATGTATATTTCTCTCCCCACCGTATGTATATACCGCCATCTTTCTCCCGGGTTGGTGTGATCACATGACTGACAAAGCCGTGCAGTGATAGGCCAGAAGTCAGTTTGATTGCATCCAGGCTCGATTGCTTATCCTGTCTGGGTAGCCCGGATGCGTGAATACCAAACCAAGCCGCATTTCTCGGAGACGCTCTCTGATTGGCCGACGCCTGTTTTTACACTGGTTAAGCTTAGGCACTCTTCGAAGTTGGTTAAGGTTAGAGTTTGTCTTAGTGCATGACGGCAAGTTCTTTCGACGGTTAAGCTTAGGCACTCTTTCGAAGTTGGTTAAGGTTAGAGTTTGTCTTAGAGCATGGCGATAGAACGCCAGGTAGTTTGCAGGCTGTTTGACGTGGAAATGGGCAATTAATTTTGGGGGGCTTTGAAGGTGAGGAGTAGTGTTTTGAAGTTAATGCTTTCCTTGATCGGGAGCCAGTGGAGGGAGTGGAAGACAGGAGTGATGTGTTCGCGGGACCGGGTGTTAGTGAGGAGGCGGGCGGCTGAGTTTTGGACCATCTGCAGTTTATGGAGGGAGCGGGAGGTGATGCCAGTGAGGAGGGAGTTACAGTAGTCCAGGAGGGAGGAGATGAAGGCGTGTATGAGGGATTCAGCAGCAGGGGGTAGAGGCAGTGACGGATTTTGGCAATGTTGCGGAGGTAAAAATATGAAGTTTTGACAATGGAGCGAACATGGGGGTCAAATGAGAGGGTGGGGTCGAGGATGACACAGAGGTTGCGGACTAGGGGGGAGGGGGTGATGGTGGAGTCATTGATGGTGAGTGTGATGGGTAATACAATAATTTATACTGTAGCATTACAAACCATTTGACAGCCAGGTCCTGCACCTCCGTTCTTGTCCTCTAGGAGCCATCGCAGCATGGCCAAGACCTTCCTCATCCAGCATACTGTCCTTCTGAAGCTCTGAAGTCATTAGTGGTCATGAACCTAGAGAGAGAGAGCGAGAATACGTTAGTAGATAGTCTAAGGACAGTGATTCTCAATATTATTTAGCATATCTAGGACCTCTAATTTAGTCCACGTCATGCACATCTACATACAATATACTGTAGCATTACAAACCATTTGACAGCCAGGTCCTGCACCTCCGTTCTTGTCCTCTAGGAGTCATCACAGCATGGCCAAGACCTTCCCCATCCAGCATACTGTCCTTCTGAAGCTCTGAAGTCATTAGTGGCCATGAACCTAGAGAGAGAGAGATAGAGAATACGTTAGTAGATAGTCTAAGGCCAGTGATTCCAGGGATTAAAGCAAAAGAAATTCTCCTTTTAAGGGAGCCTACCCCCCCCTCCCCCCCCTAATGTACAGTCGCCTCCTCATCATATGCATATATTTACTGTTAGGATCTCTGGGTAACAGTACTGTATATTTGCATATCGTATATGTGACAAATGTAACAGTACTATATACCTGTAAGTCATGTATGTACCTATGTCATACATGTCATGATGTCATGTATGTTGTGTATGTCATAAATGTCACTATGAATTGAAAATGGGGGACGCTGATGATGTAAACAAGACACACATCTTTCTCTGGTCTGTATCCCCTTAACAATTGTGTGTATTGCTACTGGATTTACCAGATCCAGAGTGAATGAATGAATAAAAACTTTATTTAATACACAAGACCCTCTTCTTGGGACCAAGTAAGGTTTCGTCGATAATCCAATGTACAGTCTCCCCCCCCCACCCCGACTACCCAACCACCTCCAATGTACAGTCCCCCCACCCCACCTCCTCCAATGTACAGTTTCTTCGTCAAATGTATATATACTCTCTTTTTTAGACTATTTTTGTATCACAAACAATACTGTATTTGTAAATCTGGTATGTCATAAATGTATAGATGTAGCAGACAGTACTGTCTATCTGTATGTCGTGTATGTTATGATGAATTGAAAATGGGGACCCTGATGTAAACAAGATGAAAGTATTTCTCTGGTCTGCATCCCCTTAACAATTGTGTGTATTGAGCTGTACTGTATTGTACCCATTCTGCAATCTGTTAATAAAATGTTCAATCAATCAATCAATATTTAACAGATTGCAGAATGGGTACAATACAGTACGGCTCAATACACACAATTGTTAAGGGGATGCAGAGCAGAGAAAGACTTTCGTCTTGTTTACATCATCAGGGTCCCCCATTTTCAATTCATAGTGACATTTATGACATTACACAACATTGACATCATGACATTTATGGCATAGTAGGGACATACTACAGGTATATAGTAATGTTACATTTGTGACATATATGATATGCAAATATACAGTAATCAATGTTACCCATAGATCCTAACAGAGAATATATACATTATGATGGGGAGGAGACTGTACATTAGGAGGGGGTGGTAGAAAAAGATACATACGGTGGGGAGAGAATATACGGTGCTACGGAGTTAAGCTAATAAAGGTGACTCACAACCACAACATGGGACTCACGTATTTGTACTGTGAAGTAACTGTTAACATGACAATAACAAACGTGGTTTCTGTTTTTCTTTTTGACATACTTGCGGCACATGGAACAAGTTAACTCACCACTCTACAGCCTGCAGTAGCCTAGCCAGTCTCTTGAAACACCGCTATCTTCAAACTTCCATATCTAGGACCTCTAATTTAGTCCACGTCATGCACATCTACATACAATATACTGTAGCATCCATCAACACTTCTTGATTTGTAAGAATTCTTTGCAGAAGAGCTAAAAGTAAGGACATTCAACAGCCAGTATAGGCATTTACAGGATGACTCTTTCCAGCTGTTGAAATGAAAGTCCCAGATTGAAAAGTATATATATACACAGTCACACACACACACACACACACACACACACACACACACACACACACACACACACACACACACACACACACACACACACACACACACACACACACACACACACACACACACACACACACACACACACACAATAAAACATTTTATACATCACTTACAAGCATGACCACTTGAAAGATCTTGAAGACTTGGTAGATCTTGACCGTCTTGGGAGAGAGAGAGAGAGAGAGAAGGCATTACAGGATGACTCTTTGAAAATGATGTCCCAGATTAAAAAGTATATATTATATATACAATCACACACACAATAAAAAAAAATTATACATCACTTACGACCACTTGAAGTATACCGGTAGTTGTTATTGAGCTGTCTTCTGCTTTCATGTCGTTGTTGAGATCCAGCACTGTAACAGTATTTGCTGTGAAATTATATATTTTATAATTAAATTAAACCAAAAGATCTACGTGATATGCATTGGTTAGCTAACGTCAGTATTCTGCAGTCTAGGCCTGCTAGCAGTAGTGCTACTGTAGTTTACAGATCCCACCAGTTTCATAATATCGAGCAAATAACGTTACAGTAGACTAGTCACTGAAACACAGACTAAACAGCATTTATATCAGCAGCATGCATTACGTATAAAGAATAAAATATATGTGTTGCACAATTACCTGAGATGAGAACAGTTGGTGACGACGTGAGGCTCTGCCTGTAGCAGTGTATGTAGCCTAGTAGCATGTGAGCTCGCGCTACAGTGTATGTAGCCTAGTAGCACGTGAGCTCGCGCTACAGTGTATGTAGCCTAGTAGTAACGTGAGCTCGCGCTACAGTGTATATGTAGCCTAGTAGTAACGTGAGCTCGCGCGCAGTGTATGTAGCCTAGTAGTAACGTGAGCTCGCGCGCAGTGTATGTAGCCTAGTAGTAACGTGAGCTCGCGCCACAGTGTATGTAGCCTAGTATTAACGTGAGCTCGCGCTACAGTGTATGTAGCCTAGTAGCTAACGTGAGCTCGCACGCAGTGTATGTAGCCTAGTAGTAACGTGAGCTCGCGCTACAGTATGTAGCCTAGTAGCTAACGTGAGCTTGCGCTACACTCACTGAAACACAGACTAAACAGCACTCATTTATATCAGCGGCACGCATTACTTATAAATAATAAAATATATGTGTTGCACAATTACCTGAGGAGAAGATGCAACAGTTGCTCACGACGTGGTGCAGGCTCTGTCTGTAACGCGCTTCAATTCAAATTTCAAACCGGGATCCCCCACAATGCAACGCCTTCATCTGACAAACCTTTGATAATAATGGGCGGTTCGGATATTGTTAATCCGATCTGGCAACCATGCTCTTCCTTGTTTCTCCGCACAGACTGACCACGGTTTTGATTGATTGATTGAAAACTTTGTTAACAGATTGCAGAATGGGTACAATACAGTACAGCTCAATACATACAATTGTTAAGGGCATGCAGACCAGAGAAAGACTTTCGTCTTGTTTACATCAGGGTCCCCCATTTTCATGACATGTGACATACAGATAGACACTTCTATACATTTATGACATACCAGATTTGCAAATACAGTAGGGCCTACTGTTTGTGATACAAAAAGAGTCTAGAAAAGAGAGTATATATTTGACGTAGAACCGTACATTATAGGTGGGGTGGGGGGGGGGGGGTTGGGAAGGAGGGGTGGGTGGGGGACACTGTACAACTGCACAAGCACAACTGTACATTGGAATATTGACAAAACCATGTTTGGTACTTTACTGTACATTGGAGGGGGTTGGGTTAGGACATTTATAGGGGCCAGTTTCGAATTGCAGTCTCGTGTGACTCGTGTGACTTGGAGACTCGTGTGACTTGGAGACTTGTGTGACTTGGAGACTCGTGTGACTTGTGTGACTTGGAGACTTGTGTTACTTGGAGACTTGTGTGACTTGGAGACTTGTGTGACTTGGAGACTTGTGTAACTTGTGTGACTTGTGTGACTTGGAGACTCGTGTGACTTGTGTGACTTGGAGACTTGTGTGACTTGGAGACTCGTGTGACTTGGAGACTCGTGTGACTTGGAGACTCGTGTGACTTGGAGACTTGTGTGACTTGGAGACTCGTGTGACTTTTGTGACTTGGAGACTTGTGTGACTTGGAGACTCGTGTGACTTGGAGACTTGTGTAACTTGTGTGACTTGGAGACTTGTGTAACTTGGAGACTTGTGTTACTTGGAGACTCGTGTGACTTGGAGACTTGTGTGACTTGGAGACTCGTGTGACTTGTGTGACTTGGAGACTTGTGTGACTTGGAGACTCGTGTGACTTGGAGACTTGTGTGACTTGGAGACTCGTGTGACTTGGAGACTTGTGTGACCTGGAGACTCGTGTGACTTGGAGACTCTTGTGACTTGGAGACTTGTGTGACTTGTGTGACTTGGAGACTCGTGTGACTTGGAGACTTGTGTGACTTGGAGACTCGTGTGACTTGGAGACTTGTGTGACATGGAGACTCGTGTGACTTGTGTGACTTGGAGACTTGTGTGACTTGGAGACTCGTGTGACTTGGGGACTTGTGTGACTTGGAGACTCGTGTGACTTGGAGACTTGTGTGACCTGGAGACTCGTGTGACTTGGAGACTTGTGTGACTTGGAGACTTGTGTGACTTGGAGACTTGTGTGACTTGGAGACTTGTGTGACCTGGAGACACGTGTGACTTGTGTGACTTGGAGACTTGTGTGACTTGGAGACTTGTGTGACTTGGAGACTTGTGTGACCTGGAGACTCGTGTGACTTGGAGACTCTTGTGACTTGGAGACTCATGTGACTTGTGTGACTTGGAGACTCGTGTGACTTGGAGACTTGTGTGACTTGGAGACTTGTGTGACTTGGAGACTTGTGTGACTTGGAGACTCGTGTGACTTGTGTGACTTGGAGACTTGTGTGACTTGGAGACTTGTGTGACCTGGAGACTCGTGTGACTTGGAGACTCTTGTGACTTGTGTGACTTGGAGACTTGTGTGACTTGGAGACTCGTGTGACTTGGAGACTTGTGTGACCTGGAGACTCGTGTGACTTGGAGACTCTTGTGACTTGGAGACTCGTGTGACTTGTGTGACTTGGAGACTCGTGTGACTTGTGTGACTTGTGTGACTTGGAGACTTGTGTGACTTGTGTGACTTGGAGACTTGTGTGACTTGGAGACTCGTGTGACTTGTGTGACTTGGAGACTCGTGTGACTTGTGTGACTTGGAGACTCATGTGACTTGGAGACTCGTGTGACTGTAGGCTAGCTAAGCTGCATGTTAGCCTAGCACAATGAATGAAAGCGGACATGACTGGGTAGCCGTCGGGAGAGGTGTTAGTTGGACAATGCCTAGGCTAACCAGTCATGCCCGCTTCCATTCATTGTGCTAAGCTAGGCTATCATTGTGCTAAGACTGAGCGAATTTTCCAAAATGTTGGCGTGTTCCTTTAAACTGTATAAAGTTAGCTGTATTGTCTATAAAACACTTAATATTTCATTAGATGATATGTGTACTTATATAAGCAGATAATTTTAGCCTCTTTAGCTCCCCTGTTAGCTCTCCTGTTAGCCTCTTTAGCTCCCCTGTTAGCTCCCCTGTTAGCCTCTTTAGCTGCGGCTGTTAGCTCCCCTGTTAGCTCCCCTGTTAGCCTCTTTAGCTCCCCTGTTAGCTCTCCTGTTAGCCTCTTTAGCTCCCCTGTTAGCTCCCCTGTTAGCCTCTTTAGCTGCGGCTGTTAGCTCCCCTGTTAGCTCCCCTGTTAGCCTCTTTAGCTCCCCTGTTAGCTCCCCTGTTAGCCGAATCTGGGTTTAACATGATTTGTGGAGCTCCCTGTGTTGTGGTCGTGGTATTCACTGACCTTTGGGAAGTATTTTGACATGTACACCGGGTACCTTGGTCGTGTAGTGTATCTTGTAGACCAGGCCCATTGCAAGTTGCTGTACTCTGTCGTCTACTAGCCATCCTAGGTTGTCAAAGTGGGCAGGGGTGAGGTGGGTTCTAGGAGTAAGGTCAAGCAGTAGTCTGACCAGTGTGTTTTGTTATGTTTGTGTAGCAGGGTGGATTCCCTACTTTATGAGAGTAGATGTACACACTGTCACCAGCGGTAGGGGGGAACGCAGCAG
The DNA here is from genome assembly GCF_963971535.1 of Notolepis coatsorum. Classification (NCBI taxonomy): domain Eukaryota; kingdom Metazoa; phylum Chordata; class Actinopteri; order Aulopiformes; family Paralepididae; genus Notolepis; species Notolepis coatsorum. Next base: position 189,352,938 of record NC_140168.1, read on the forward strand.
ATCTGAGTCCAACTGAATCCCCGACTTTAGTGCAGGAGTGGAGCTTTAGCAGAGGGTCACAGCCTCTTCACCCTGCTCCCCTCTGGGAGAAGGCTGAGAATCCCAAAGGCTGTGAAAGCTCGACACAGACTGAGCTTCTTCCCCTCAGCCGCCAGGCTGATCAATGCCTCAGGCCCCCCCCCCCCTTGGTACCCCCCCCCCCTCCCCCCTCTGCCCCCAAGTGACACTGGCACAATGACACTGACTGCACTGCACTAGTCCGTACTGGATCCCTGCACTCTTCACTTTTTATATATATATATATATATATATATATATATATATATATATATATATATATATATATATATATATATATATATATATATATATATATATATATATATATATGTATTTATTGATTAATCCCCCACTGCACTGTTTCGTTTCTTGTCTGTGTTGGTGTTGTTTTCTGTGAAAAAAGAAAGGAAATGCATACACTGTATTGCTGCAACAATTACCAATGTGTTTTACACAAATGGCTAAATAAAGGAATCTGAATCTGAATCTGAATCTGAATCTGGGGCCTAGGATTTACTAACCTAGGTGTAGTGTGCTGGTCCAGCTTTAACAAATTATCTCTGTATCTTTTCAATGTAAATAATAAATCAGTAACCAGTATTGTTATGTTAGCGTACTGAGCTGCGGTTAAAGGCCTTAACCACAGGTTAAAGGCCTTAACCACAGTTGTTATGTTAGCTACTGAGCTGCTGGTTAAAGGCCTTAACTACAGTGTTGTTATGTTAGCTACTGAGCTGCTGCAGGCCTTAACCACAGTATTATGTTAGCTATGAGCTGCTAACTATAGAGGCCATAACCACAGTATTACATATACTCTTGTTAGCTTTATGAGGCTACATCAACATCCTATGAGTGCAGCTATAATGTTAGCTTTATGAGGCTACATCAACATGCAGGCTCCTATGAGTGCAGCTAATGTTAGCTTTATGAGGCTCTGCCCCCCCCCCCCTCCACTCCTCTAACACCCACCTCGCTCTGCCCCCCCCCCCTCCACTCCTCTAACATTTTATTTATTAATTTTATTATTATTATTTTATTTGTTGCCATTAAAATAATAGGCAAGCATAGGGCTAAAACATTTTCATAAACAATAATATAATTTTTTGTTATTTTGTTATAATAAGGGCTTTTCTATGCATTTGTCTGATTGATTGAAAGCTTTATTGACAGACTGCAGAGTGGGTACAGTACAGCTGTATTCACTTGTTGCGGTGGTCTCAACGGAACAATTTTGATTGACAGTCGATTCTGCCAATCACACCGCTGTTGTGTGTGGGGGCGGCGTCGCTTGACTGAAACTTCGGCTCCGCCCCGGCCACCATTGCCGGGCCAGAGCCGGTTTATCTTTGGCGAGCCCGAGTCGGCTCTGCCCCGGCAACCATTGCCGGGCCAGAGCCGGTTTATCGTTGGCGAGCCCGAGTCGGCTCTGGCACGGCAACCATTGCCGGACCAGAGCCGGTTTATCTTTGGCGAGCCCGAGTCGGCTCTGGCACGGCAACCATTGCCGGGCCAGAGCCGGTTTATCTTTGGCGAGCCCGAGTCGGCTCTGCCCCGGCAACCAGAGCCGGGCCAGAGCCGGTTTATCTTTGGCGAGCCCGAGTCGGCTCTGCCCCGGCAACCAGAGCCGGGCCAGAGCCGGTTTATCTTTGGCGAGCCTGAGTCGGCTCTGCCCCGGCAACCAGAGCCGGGCCAGAGCCGGTTTATCTTTGGCGAGCCCGAGTCGGCTCTGGCACGGCAACCATTACCGGGCCAAATCCGGCTCATCGTTGGCGTGCCGTGCCGGACATGTGCCGAGTGTGCCGACCGGTAGCCGGAATCGGGCAGAGTATGCTGGCCACCTGGGATGTATACCGACCTGGCCTGCTTCGGAGTTCAGTGGCCTGACTGCGGGCACAAACAAACAAATGTAAAAATAAAAAAAAGCATTTGCCAGTCTGCCAGGGCAGCCAGGCCATGCCAGTCTGCCAGGCCACCGGGAAAACTCCCGGTGCTCCTGATGGTCAGTCCGCTAGTGGGCATCATCAATATGTGTGTTCAGTCTCTCAGATATAGAGACATCATCAATATGTGTGTTTAGTCTCTCAGATATATCAATACGTGTGTTTAGTCTCTCAGATATATAGACATCATCAATATGTCTCAGATATAGAGACATCATCAGTTGCAAGGAAACAGGTGAACTGTCTGGGTGAAGAGTGAAACAATCTGTTGCCTAGATCTGTTGAATTGATGGCAATGTATTTATTTAACTGGCCTCAGTCCGTGCTTCATTCCAGGCTCTACAACTGTGGACGTGGGCGGCTGGAGAACTAACAGCTTCAGCTCTTGAGAACAGTCTGACTCTTAACCCTCCAGTCACCCTTGTCGCAGTTCTGGTCAACAAGCCTTTTTATTTTTATTTTTTTTACGTGTGTTTGTGGATAGCGTTGGCTAGATTTGATGTATATGCCAAAAAAGTAGCTCTCATCTTGGACTCACATTACAATAATCCATGTTTTTCTTTTAAAAACAATCACTATTAAGCGTGTGAACAACAATTGTCACACCTTTCACCCTAGTCACAGAACTGGACAGGTTAGGGTTAGGGTTACCCTAACCCCAACCCTAACCCTAATTTAAGAAATGGTTAAAATCCTGAAAATGAATACATATTCGATATGTATGGTGAGAACTGAAGTTATATTTCGTATGGCTTATCGCGTCCCGCTCAAGCCTATTGAGATACCCCTTATCTCCTTGTACCTAATTTATGCAAATGACATGTCGTCAGCTTGTGACTGCAACTTGTTCCTGTTTGCGAACGACTCAGCCCTGCTGGTCTCTGACAAGAACAAGTTACAGGTTGAAAAAGCCCTCAGCTCGGAACTAGGCAAAATCTGCATATGGCTCGCCGACAACAAACTATCATTACACATGGGCAAAACAGAGTCCATTCTCTTCGGTTCAAATAACAAACTCAGCAAGACCGACGGCTTCTCGGTTACAGTGGGTGACAATATTATCACAAGGAAAGATGAAATTACCTACCTGGGTTCCATCCTAGAGGCTAATCTTTCCTGTGACAAAATGGCATCCAATGTAATAAAAAAAGTCAACCAACGAACGCGATTCTTGTACCGGATCTCCTCTCTGGTAAACAAGAATACCCTGAAGACTCTAGCAGGAGCACTCATTCAAGGGTACTACGACTATGCTTGCACCTCATGGTATCAACGAACCTCAAAGGCACTAAAAAACAAATTACAAACATCTCAAAACAAGCTAGTCAGACTACTACTTGACCTGACTCGTAGAACCCACCTCACCCCTGCCCACTTTGACAACCTAGGATGGCTTAGAGTAGACGACAGAGTACAGCAACTTGCAATGGGCCTGGTCTACAAGATACACTACGCGACCAAGGTACCCATGTACATGTCAAAATACTTCCCAAAGGTCAGTGAATACCACGATCACAACACCAGAGGGAGCTCCACAAATCATGTAAAACCCAGATTCGGCTCAAACAAGGGACTAAACACGTTTCGCAATTATGCCACATCAATGTGGAACGCCCTACCTAAAGTTGTAAAGGAATGTGAATCACTACCCACTTTCAAAAACACTCTCAAAAAACACCTACGTGAGACTGCAATTCGAAACTGGCCCCTACAAATGTCCTAACCTAGTTGTACAGTAAATGACCAAATAAGGCTTTGTCAGTATTCCAATGTACAGTGTAAAATGTGTGTGTGTCCCCTACCCAACCCCCCCCCCCCCCCCCCCCACCTCCAATGTACAGCCCTCACCCAACCCACCCAACCCCACCCCACCCATCCAACCTCCTCCAATGTACAGTGTCTACGCCAAATGTATATACACTCCTTTTCTGGACACTTTTGTATCACAAACAGTACTGTATTTGCAAATCTGATATGTCATAAATGTATAGATGTAGCAGTACTGTCTATCTGTATGTCATGTATGTCATATATGGTATGATGAATTGAAAATGGGGGACCCTGATGTAAACAAGACGAAAGTATTTCTCTGGTCTGCATCCCCTTAACAATTGTATGTATTGAGCTGTACTGTACTGTACCCATTCTGCAATCTGTTAATAAACGTTTCAATCAATCAATCAAACCTACTGTACACCACCACGAACACAACTTATACACCCACACCTGACCGGGTCCCGCCTCTATGGAGGCGTAGCCTATAAGACCATGGTCATGGTCACCAAACACCCTTCCTCTATTTTGGTTCCATCATATTGGATGCAATGCACCTTATGTAACTAGTAGTATGAAAAAGATTGGACGAATTGCGTAATGTTGAAAGCTTACCGGAGGGTTGCGTGCCCCTGGCATCTTCGAGGCATGTTTCAGCGACACAACGGGCCTATGTTGATGTTCCTCATCTGTCGGCAGCCAGATCAAGGTGCAGCGTACAACGTTGGCTATCGAGCCGGGTTGTACAACGGTGAGCCCTGTGTCATTAGGCACGGGTATTAGTGTTAGTAATGCTGGGTTGTTGTTACACAACCATGTTGTGTGTTGGCGCCAGGGGGGGATGGTTTGGTGAACGTTCACTGCGGTGAACGGGTTCCAAACGGTCCTGCAAGCGTGCTGTTAAACAACTAATGCTAACTACATGCTAATACTAATGCTACATTCTGAACTCTACTGCTACGCTGTTCTAATGTCTCCGCCGTGAGATGTTGTCACTTCTCCCTCCTCTTGCCCGGTTCATCAATGAAGGTCAGTCGGTAGCTGAAGTGGGGGTTTTGCTGAGTCCTATTTACCTTTTTACGGGTAAATGGGTTGACAACAGGGTAGGCCGTGGCTAGGTAGCCTAGCCAGGTACGTTACCTTTGTGTTCCGGCGGGGTCTGTTGAACGGTGTCCCCATCTGGGAGCCGATGCGTGAGCTCGGCGGTGTAGCAGTAGAGCTATACTACTGCAGGATGGGACTTAACGGCGGGTTAGGGCTCAGCTGGCTAGTTCCTATCCACATTGGCGTCAGGTAGTGGGGCTATGGGTCCAGCCGACATTGTAAACATGTTGCGTGTTGTGCGCAGGCGGTTGTTGATCTGGGTTCCACATCGCCTCACGCTAGGCTGTAGTAGTGTAGGGGCTACTATTTTGTTCTGTCACTCTGCTATGAGAAGGTCTGTCTATGCTACAGCTTTCTCTCCTCTCAACCATGCATGCTGACGGTCAATCGGTGTCTATTGGGGGAGTATGCGGGGGGGGGCTTTGTTTACCTTTTTTGGTAAATGGGCTAAGCTAGGGCTGGTGTGCTGTTGTGAATATTTTGAATGAAGGCGGGACTAGTTCGCTCTGGTCCGCCTCCCCTTAACGTTGTGTATATGGGTTTGCTCATTCTACAGTATTTTGTGGTTTAGTTCTTTTATTCATTTAACCCTTTCATGGTGCACACCACAGTGGAGGTTGCTGTTTGCAACCACCAATGGTGCTCCGTGTTAACATCAGTCCTTTGTTTTTGACATATTGAAACAGTGCCCCGCCCGGCCGACGCCATGGGTGGGTCGGCCTGGCGAGTGGCTGGTGGGCTGCTAAAGCCTGTACCGCCACGGTATGGAATTGGCAGCGATTAGAACTGTGTTCGAATTGCTGTTTTTTCTATTAAAAAAATGGTGTCTGGTGGCGGGGCCTTGAGGGCCAGCCGACGTCGACACATCGCGCAAGGTTGTTGACGTTATCAGCTTTGACCCAGCCGCAAGCTATAACCGCTCAGGGTTCCCCTCTCCGCAGGGGATTTTGGTCTTCTGCTGGAGCGCGGGCGGTATTGTCCTAGGCCCCACACCGCCTCACACCGCGCAGCCAGAAGAAGAGAGAGCACGGCCTCGTCAGCGGCGATGATGAGGCCCTCGACAGGCGGCCATGTTTTCCCCCGCCGGAGGTATCCTGGGCGTTGAATCGACAGGTGTCCACAAGGCCGACAGCCTTGGCGGCCGAGGGATCGGCCATGTTGGATGGGTTCGGCTTGAACAACAAGCCGTCACCGTCCTGCCGCGAGCAGCCCGCTCTCCGATCACTCCCTTCCCCAACACCAGCGGAAAAAGTGGGCTCTGATTGTTTCCTTTGGCTGCGGGCCACGTGCCTTCGTTGAAGTGCGGGCGGCCCCACTTTTCGCTTCTCATGGGGACAGGGGCTGACAGCCAGTTGATGGCTGAGCCTGGGTCTGTCCGTGAGAATGTTGTGCTGTCAAGCGGCTCCCACACCATAAGCTGTGTTGGTTGAGGCTGGTGTTACGTCTGTCAACTATAAGTGTTGTCAGCAGGGGGGCTCGAAACCTTTTGAGGCACACAGTGCGGGCTTCCCCGGCCTCGCCTTCACCAGGCCAGGTATCATGTTGGTGCCTCCCACTCCTGAAAGATTGGCAGTGGTCTCGCAGGCACGCATGATTTGGGTGGTAGTATTATCACTGCAGGGCTACGGTGTGTAGGAACCCATGGGGTCCTTACACCTTGCATGTCCGGCTGCAGAACAACTCCTCAGCATGTTCTGGAGGGGTGTTCAGTGGGGGGGCTTTTTTCACCTAGAAAGCCCCCCGTATCAAACCGGCCCTTTCTGTCGGGGTCCCCCCTTGGGTGCGATTGCCTCATGGGTGGTGTCAGGGTCAGATGTCCCGACACGGAACGCTCTGCTCGCACGGTTCCAGGGTTGGCTACGCACGGCGGGTGGGACCGGGCCAACTATCTACAGTTCCTGGCGGACCTGCGCCACATGGTGGCGGGTGCGTTGAGAGTGTCATCACATATGGCAGTACCATATGTCGAGGTGGACGGAGAGAACTCTGAGGCGGGGACTTGTGTTTACGCAACCCCACCCGTTTTCGGGTTTGGTACAGACCCTATTGTCAGTGTCTCCAGCAGTGACAGCTCTGGTCAACGAGATCCAATCTCTGTGGACGAAGCAAGCCATCGACGTGGCGTTCTCCTCCAGGTGTTCTCTGGTGCCTGAGAAATCGGGAGGGGGGGGTGTCAGACCCAGGCTGGACCTGTCCCATGGGAAGGTTCAGCATTTTTTGGATCGTCTCCTACCTGTTGAACACTGTCAGGTGGGGGTCTGGTTCTCCATAGACCTGTAGGATGCGTATGCGCATCTCCGATCTTCCATCCTAGGGCTTACCTATGCTTCCTTTGCAGGGTTAGCGTATGAGTACCAGAGGCTGCCGTTCGGTTTTCTCCTGCTCCCCGCATCTTCACCAAGTGCGTGGAGGCCGCACTGGGGCCTCTGCGTCGTCAGGGGTTACGGAGTGTATTCTGCCCTGACGACGTTCTGGTCCTTCGCGGTCAAGGTGGATCGTCAGGTCTCGTACCAGGCAGGTCCTACCAGCCTGGGGTTGCTGTAGACTGGGAGTAGAGTACTCCTCTTCCCAGTCAATGGTTGGAGGGCTATGGGCATCCCTCTCAGAGCGTGTTGTCAACACGCTCGGGAGGTTCTGTCCTAGGACGGTTACGGCGCTGTCTCACGTCACGTTTTTCACCGACGCCTCCCTCGCTGGTGACGCGTCGGGCCAACGCAGTAGGGAGCAGCTGGCAAACCATGCTGCCCGTTCTGCGCTACGTTCAATGTGTTGGTGTTGAAAGCGGTCCTTCTGGTCCTCAAACGGTGTTGATCAGGACGGACGATACGACGTCAGTGTCGTGTATCGACAGACAGGGAGGAGTACGCTCCCCCCGTCTGCACCAGGCGGCGGGCGGCTGGCTATGGGCGTCCTCCATCTGCGCGGCCTGAGGGCTCCCCACATCCCCGGCAGGGAGAATGTGGGTACAGGTGTACTGTGGCGGGCGGTCCTCATCCTGACGGGTGGGGATTACGTCCGGACATAGCCAGGCAGGTCTGGGACCGATGCCGTGCCGCATGGGATTCTTCCCCATACATCTGTTAGGTCAGTTGTTGGGACGGGTACGCTGAGGGGCGCAGGTTCTTGATCCTGATGGTGTTACCATCCGGAATGCGCATGCTCCCTCCACTGTCGCGCTTATGCGGGCAGATGACGTATGTTCCAAGTGTGTTGTAAGGCGGGGGGCCGGGACCCAGTCTCCTGCCCCCTGGATGCTGTCCTTAGTTACCTCCAGTCTCTCCTTGATAGACTGTCGGCTTCGACGGTGAGGGTATATGCAGCAGCTATATCCTCCTATCATGAGGGATTTGAGGGGATGTCTTGTTCAGTCACCCTCTTGTGAAGCGTTTCCTGCTTGGCGCTCGACGCGTTAAGCCGGTGCAACGCTCCTTGGCTCCGACTTGGGATCTTCAATTGGTCCTCGGTCGGTTGTCCTTGGCCCCGTTTGAGCCGCTCGAGCAGGCGCCGTTGGAACAGCTGTCGTTCAAGACCGCGTTCTTGCTGGCCGTCACCTCCGCTGACGCGTGGGTGTGCTTTGTGCTCTCTCGGTACGTCCAGAGTGCCTGTCTTTCATCCGATTGCGGTGCCACTCTGCGGCCTAATCCTGCCTTCGTGCCTGTAAATATCCGGAGTTCTTCCGCTCCAGGGATATTGTGGTTCAGGCGTTTCATCCGCCTTCTCACGGTAGTGAGTTAGATGCGGGCCTTCACCTGTCATGTCCGGTCCGTGCTTTGGGAATTACCTCAGCCGTACTCAGGACCTCGGGGTCACCGTTCAGCTTTTTGTCTGTCACAGTGGTTCTCATGCCGGTGAGGCACTATCGAACAACGCCTGTCCCATTGGTTGTGCGAGGGCATTGCCCTCTGCTACACGTTGGCTGGGCAGGATCCCCCTGGGGGCGTCAGGGCGCACTCCACTCGTGGGGTGGCTGCCTCTGTCGCTCTCCTGGGTGGGGCTTCGGTGGAGGATCATGGTCCTCCCCGGGCCCCTTTGTAAGGTTTTACCTCATGGACATGACCAGGGGTTCTGTCTCCCAGGCGGTTCTGGGGTCTGTGGCCTTTCCTGCTTCCCGTCCTTTGGTAGGGTAGCAGGAGTGTGTGGGTATGGGCCACAGTGTGTTAGGTCACACGTGGTTCCGCCTGTGCTGTGTGTTCAAGGGGTTCTAGTCCCCTCTTGTTCGCACTCAGGTGGAGTTGACTGCGCCCCCCCCCCTTCGTTAGGAAGGATCTGCTCGCACGGAACTAGAGCCCCAAGATTCGGGAGTGGTATTTTGCGCAATACCGTGTGCTTTGCACAAGCCTCAAATACCGGCATGTAACTCGAGAACCGCTGAACGGATTTTGTCACGTGAAAGGGCTATCGACAGGCAACAAATAAGCCTTCAATTCGATGTGTATTACAAAATATGCACACCCGAGCCACTAGTGGTCGCCAAAGTGCCGGTGGGCAAATCGTCCTAAAAAGCGCCCACATGTTGGCCCTTGTATGTTCCAAACACTCACCTTACCACTCACTTTAGACACGTTAACAGACTTTATATTTACATTTACATTTACATTTAGTCATTTAGCTGACGCTTTTATCCAAAGCGACTTACAAGTTCTGTATGACAAGTCATCAGGAAGGGTACAACTCTATCAGCTGAGTAACAATGTTCATCAAAGTGTTGCGTGTTACAGTGTAGGTTAGTTTATTAGGACAAGTGCATGACAGTAAGGTTAGTTGGGGTTAGATTTCTTTTATTTTTTATTTTTTTTATTATTTCTGATAATGGTTGAAGAAGTGCGTCTTTAGTCGACCGCGAAAGATTGGACTGGATTCGGCTGTCCTAACAGGGGTGGGTAGTTCATTCCACCATTGTGGGGCAAGGATTGAGAATAGGCGGCTTCTCTTTGATGGCCCTCCCGGAGCTTGGATAGGAGTAGGTCTGAGGCGGCCAGAAGATGCAGAGCGTAGGGGTCTTGAGGGTGTGTAGTTAGAGACCATTGCATATACAGAGATATAGAGAGTGACAGAGAGAGATGGAGGTAGAGAGAGAGAGATGGAGATAGAGAGAGATGGAAAGAGATGTAGATAGAGAGACAGAGAGAGAGATGGAGATAGAGAGACAGATATAGAGAGAGAGATAGCGCGAGAGAGATGGAGATAGAGAGAGAGAGATAGAGATAGAGAGACAGAGATAGAGAGAGAGACGGAGATAGTGTGAGAGAGATGGAGATAGAGAGAGAGATGGAGAGAGATGGAGATAGAGAGACAGAGAGAGAGATGAAGATAGAGAGACAGAGATAGAGAGAGAGACGGAGATAGAGAGAGAGACGGAGATAGAGAGACTCTTATGTTTTTATATTCATATTGTATCTTGTTCTTTACCCCTACTCTGATCTTTTTTATTATCTATATTATCTTTATCTGTATCTGCCTGTACCTGCACCCCCCCCCCCCCACACACACACACACTGCTATGGCCCCTAAGGGGATTATCTTATCTTATCTAAATGTGCACCGAGGCCATAACTTATTTTCGGCTTCATGTTCTCACTTATCGTTCACCCCTGAGTTACCGGTTCCCCAAACAGTGAGGTATGGAATGACAACGATATGAAATTCATATCCAAAATTCTCGATTATCGTTTCACCGAAGAGGCTCTATATCCCTTTCGCCTCATCTAGATTTTAAGTAACGACTTGAGAAAAATACTTAAAAATCAACATTCTAATTCGCTCTGAAGCGTCTGCCTCTCCCGCCTGCATCGTATACAGATACAGCCATAAATAGTCATGGAACAACTGTTTTCGGGCCGTTTTGATGCCGTTTTGCTTGGTTAATGTTAACAATGACCAGCGGGGGCGCTCTCAAACGTGCTGGACGAGCTCCGCCCTCGGCAAAGTGAGAGAGAGGCAGAGAGAGAGTGGACTAGGAAGTAAATATCGCGTCTCGTCTGTTGGCAGTGGATTTAGCTCTCAATCGGTAAGCTCTTAATGCATATACATTACTATTGAAATGCATTTTTACTTAACTTTACAGCATTATTCAAACGTGATAGGAAGTTATGAGTCATCAGCCGTTTATATGCAGTACGTTTTTGCCTACAGATTATACAGTACATGGCAAATGGTGTAGCCAGCCGGCTCACATACAGTAGACTAACGTTACGTTACTTTCTCAGATAGCAATCTGTGTGTGTGTGTACTTATGTGTTGTACTAATTGTACTAATAATAGTGTTTACGTTCCATGTGTCCATATCCTGGCTGCCAAGAGGTGCAAGGTGCGAGGAGCTGGAGAACACGGAGCTGCTGCTGCTGGACCTGGAGCAGAAGAACGCCATGATCTCAGTCCTGGAGAGCAGGATAAACTGTACATTGGAAGAGGTCTACAAATATACAGCACTGTTGGGGGGGGGCTCTCTCGCATATAGTAATAAGTAATAAGTAATAGAGTATATACATTTGAGGGGGAATAAACTTTTTATGTTGAAACTTGTTGTGTGCCGTGTTGGTCAGGACTCCCTGGAAGAAGATATATTGTATCTCAATGGGACATTCCTGGATAAATAAAGGATATAAAATTGTTTGATACTTTTCTGGACTCTTTGTATCATAAACAGTACTGTATTTGCAAATCTGGTATGTCATTAAATGTATAGATGTAGCAGTAGGCCTACTGTCTATCTGTATGTCATATATGTTATGATGAATTGAAAATGGGGGACCCTGATGTAAACAAGATGAAAGTCTTTCTCTGGTCTGCATCCCCTTAACAATTGTGTGTATTGAGCTGTACTGTATTGTACCCATTCTGCAATCTGTTAATACAGTTTTCAAGTAATGTCAGACATCCTCTCCATAAAAAAACGATTGAATTGCTCAGAATTTAAAATTATGTCCCCAATAGGACATAATAATATTAATATTATTCCCCAGTATGACACAATAAACACAGAATGAATGCCCCCCCCCCCCCCCATAAAAACATACTGCCAAATTACCCCCATGGGTGTTGAAGACACTGTACCACCACAAGCCAGGAATTGAGAAAAAGAAAATGCAACTTCAGCCTCACGCTGCTCCAACTTTTCTTCCAGCATCGTGATATTGTAATATTCTTACATCCACTTGGACCATCACTACTTCCCTTCCACCCTCATCTCCAAAACAGTTGGCGTGAACAAATAATACTAGAGACAGAATGAGTTTTGCTTATTTTTTTGGTTTTTCTTTTAATCAGTGAAATATATTCCCATCCATATCCCCAACTTTGTGATTTTTACATACTGATCAGACGGAGGCAGAATAGCCTGCACATACATCAATGCATCTCTTGTAAGATATGAATTGCGGCATACATTTTTCCAGACATGGTGCTGTTGGCGTCAAGCACAGGAGGTGACGGGTGGAGTCAGACCATCGTTCACACACCAAACCTGAGGGGGAGGGGGCAGGGACCTCTGTGTGTCTATTATATCCAACCACTACAATACAACCCCCTCCCTACCTATTAACATGTAAATGAAACCACAAAAGAGGTGTTGATGGCTAATCTGCAAGAGCTCAACTTTTGAACAAGGATGGTCATCCTCTCACATAAGCTGTCCAGGGACGACTCACACAGCTCTCTACTCTCTGGGCCCTGGACTGGACACCCCTCCACTGTACTAGTTACACATTACACACATACAAATGACAATAACACTATGTAACAACCATCAAATGCACTCACAGCACACACATCCACACGCACACACTCACTTTAAACAAACAACTGACTGCAGCACCCACTTTAGAACACCTAAACACACTTTATATTTATTGGCAAAGAATTTGCACTACAACCCATACCTCATTACACCTTACTGTAAATTGTACCTCATCCCATTTCTGCATTGTACTGTATAGTATATTGTATTGTAACTCAGTTACTTTTCTACTCTGCAAACAATGTTTAACAATAGAATCTCCAGGGCAGCCAGTAAAGCCAGTTAACGTGTAACCTTGTATCTTGTAATCTGTGTGTGTGTGTTTTAATACAATTCTGAACTCTTGACTTGACTGACAACTGCTGTTCTGATGGTTACTGTACTTTACTTGAAAATAAAATGATTTAAAATAAAATGAGCCATTTAGAACTCTTATTTCATTTTATAAATAATAAAAAAAATATATTAGAAACACAGGTCCCTGTGTCTCTCTCTCTCGGCCCCCAGAGTCCCGCCAAGAGGCAGCATACTTTCCGTTGCCGCATTTCTTGGCACATTGGACAATATTGGACATTAATAAATTAAATGTAATGAACTGACATGAAAGAAGTAAAAGTGGTCGGTTAGATCTAACGTTAATATCATGTTAACCATCTAAAGCTCATCTGTGACGTCGGTACAGTGCGAAATACAATCTTATAGTAACAAAACAATACACAAATTGAACATAGTTTTGAACGTTTTATTACAATAGTATTTACTGTCTCATGTTGCAATGTATAATCCAGCCAGCGTTCCAGTCAGATCCATTCTCCGTTCTTGTTGACAATTTTGGGGTCCGTATTTCCTGTTTCTGTATCCTGATTGGTTTATCAGCTAGAGGTGTCCAAAGATATGCATGAGCAAACATTTAATTTAAATGTAAGATTACGATAACCGATGACCACCAGACGGCTCAATCATAAATCTAAATGCCAAATCTTTTAAATCATGATTTTGTCTCAGTTTCATAAGAACAAGCAAGAGCTGCACACGCAGGGGCATTGTGTTAATTTGCCAATCAGTTCTGCTATATGTCAATGGGACTGAAGTTTGCTGTGGTTTGAAGTTCGCTCCTCTGGTCCACCTTCCATTGGGGGAGCCTGCTCCACAGGCCAGCGCTCCTCATCTGGAGGCTCCTCCACACCCTGACCTTCTTAGAGAAGAGAGAGGAGTAAGAGGGGAGGAGAGAGGGGTGATGGATAAGGGGAGAGGGATGAGGGGGAGAGGTGAATGAGGTGAGAAAGAAATGAGACAAATTATTTCTAATCTATTTCTTTTTTCTCTCGCTGCAGCGAGAGCGAGAGGGCAGGCTGACTGCATCAGAATTTGGCAAGATACTAAAGAGAAAGAAAATTTAAAATTATTTCTAATCTATTTCTTTTTTCTCTCGCTGCAGCGAGAGCGAGAGGGCAGGCTGACTGCATCAGAATTTGGCAAGAGACTAAAGAGAAAGAAAATTTCAGATGCCTTCATACAGTCCACATATTACCCCAAGCCCTTCACTGCTACTGTGACTTTGTACTTTTTACAAGAAGAGATATATATATATTGAGAGAGTTCACAGAGATATTCAGTTCATCAATGACATGATTGTAAAGTTGCACACATTCCATGATGCTCACTTTAGTCCAAAAACATAAATCATACCTCTTTCATTGTCACTCATGTCCTGTGTTGGATTGACCTGTGTCGTCTCTGTGAGGGCAGTAACATCTCCAGCACACCTCATTCTGTGAAAAAACACAAAGTTGAGTATTAGCTAAGCATAGACAGATAATAATAATAGTTCATTTATGGAGCATCTTTCATACATAAAATGCAGCTCAAAGTGGATTTTATTGACAACAAACATAACTTTGACAGATCAACATTTGTGTTTGCCTTGTCAGGGATAAAACGAAAAGTCCAGGACTTATTTACTGTTTACATCGTTGTCCCTGTTGTTACTGGTTTCAAGTGGCACTAAGGCATCTGAAGTGCATCGAGCATTCTTAGTGTGATATTGTTACCTTTTTTGGGTGAGAGCAGACACGAGAGCCCGGATGGGAGATGGCTTCCCATCTCTGAAGTGCTTTGGGGTGAAAAGACAGACGCCAAAGTTACAATTTCTACGTCAAATCTATATACTCTTTTTTCTGGACTCTTTTTGTATCACAAACAGTACTGTAATTGCAAATCTGGTATGTCATAAATGTATAGATGTAGCAGTACTGTCTATCTGTATGTCATGTTCATGTATGTCATATATGTTACGATGAATTGAAATGGGGGACCCTGATGTAAACAAGACGAAAGTCTTTCTCTGGTCTGCATCCCCTTAACAATTGTATGTATTGAGCTGTACTGTACTGTACCCATTCTGCAATCTGTTAATAAAGTTTTCAATCAATCAATCAATCAATAACGTTAGCTAGCTGCTAACGTTGGCTAACTGGGCTGGATACACGATAGCTAGTTCGCAGTTAAAGTCAAACGTTAGCAAACTAATAGTTTGGTCTACGTTTCTATTACATGCCGTCAAATATTATGTCTTTATGAATTGACCTTACCTTTGAGCAAACATAAGTGTCCTTGGTAATGGTCTTCACGTTCAGCTGTTTATGTGGTCGACGACACAACACAATCCACCGCTTGCATTTCTCGAGTTTTCTTTTGGGCTTCGGAAAAGGTACAAACATATACTCCTCCATCCAGTCTTTCGGGGTACCTGGTGTCCGAATTACAGGTACCCCACGCACAGCGTTTCACCATCAGATATTATGTAGATAATAACATAAAACTGAACTCTTGACAGTGGTTGCGATCACAGCCGTCTGGTTTGATACAACCTAAAACCTAGGTTGACCGAGGTTTGTGCAGCGATGATTTTGCTGTGATATGATAAATTATTTGCTTTACACTGTTTATTGTATTCGATTTTTGGATGGATTGGTTGGATTCTTATTATATATTATTACTATTGTATTATGCACATCGTTGCGGGCAATTTCATTTATAAATAATAAAAAAAATATATATATCAGAATGGGTGGGATTCAAACCCCGGTCGTCGGCTTGAGATGTATGACCATAAACCGCTAAACCACATTATATTACCGTTTTGACTGCATAAACGCGGATCATTGTTCAGCATTCCTAAGCAATTCGCCGTCATTGTAATTTAAAGGTTTAGAACGCCTATTCATATATACGCCTGTAGACATATGGTATGGTATTTATTCTAGACAACAAAACATATACAGATCGTTATACAGTATATACTGTGTAGGACGTTGTAGCGTCCGTCTAATGACTTTGCGCCTCCTGGCGGCATAAAATAGAACAGCAGCCTGGGTTCCTAATTAATTTCAACGACGTGATATCACCGTGCGCGCGTCGCGGAAAAGCGTCCATGAAAACTAAAGGCTTCATCTGTAGGTGCGTTCGCTCGCTTGTTTGTTTATTTATACCCCGCTGAGACGAGATGAAACGCGATGTGGCTCTTGAGGAACGTGAAACGTTTCCCCAATTGTCTCCGTCAGAAGACAGGCGGCTCCCTAGCGGCTTGACCAGTAGCGGCTCGTGGATGCTTCGCCACTAGGGGCGCTATACCAAACATTTTGCAAACATGTACAAGGCACGCATTGGCGAATATTATCACCATTGCCATCGATCAATATCACAGTCAGTCAAATGCAACCACGTTTCCAATAGCCCAACACAAACACGCACATTCATTGTCTGAGTGGTTATGCCCCACACGCGGTGAAATTAGAGAGAGAGAGAGAGAGAGAGAGAGAGAGAGAGAGAGAGAGAGCGAGCGAGAGAGAGAGCGAGAGAGAGATATAGAGAGAGAGAGAGAGAGAGAGAGAGAGAGAGACCACGGCGGGTGCAGCATAACAGAGAGAGAGAGAGAGAGAGAGAGAGAGAGAGAGAGAGAGAGAGAGAGAGAGAGAGAGAGAGAGAGAGAGAGAGCGTTAGTTAAGCATTAGCTGAGTGGCTAACAGCAGCTAAAGTTAGCTGAGTTGGCTAAGAGAGAGAGAGAGAGAGAATTAACTCACTTTGTTTAATTGAAACGTGGTCCAAAAAGTGTATGTCCACTGACTGTCCCCCAGACTGTTGTCGATGTATATCCATTCCACTCACTGCCCACTGTCCAGACTCCAGACTGAATCACAAGTTCACAACACACAGCTTCGAACATGTTGCAAACTGTGGCTAAGGAAAAAACTGGCATCGCCGCGTCGGCCAATCAGAGAGCGTCTCCGCGAAATGCGGCTTTGGAAATTCTAGACGGAAATTCTAAACGCTTGACTAGACCGCTTCAAATCGCGCCCGGATTCCAACATAATAGTCATATTTCAACGCACAACGCGTTACGCACTGATTGGCTGTGACGGATACAGCGATCGAACAGTGACGCGCACTCAGAGCGATATCGCGTCTAGCCCGGGCCGAGAAATACAAGCAAATAAAAAAATTAAAAAAAGTGAGTCACTTCCTGTTCCTGAAAACTAGTATTTATTTTATTTTATATAGTAACGTTATATTGTGCATTGGAAACACAAACATACTTAAAATGAGTAAATATTATTCATTTTAAACATGTTTATATTATTTATAGGGCTATAAAACAAAAAACAAAAAGATACTTTTTCTTGTTCTACTCTCATATAACCAGGGGCCTGAAGGGGGGGGGGCGGCGCCTGTGCGCCCCTAGTGGCAGAGCCGCCACTGGGCTTGACGCAAAGTGTCAAAGAGGGAGAGCTAGAGAGAGAGAGAGAGAGAGAGAGAGAGAGGGCAGAGGAAGAGAGAGAGAGAGAGAGAGCAGAGGAAGAGAGAGAGAGAGAGTGCAGAGGAAGAGAGCGCTTAAAAATTACCTCAAACGATCACGGTGAAAGTTTGCACATGAGTTTTTTTCTTTTTTACTGTTAAACCCTCCCTCCCCTCCGAACTTCCACGAGAGAGAGACACGGAGGGTGTTACGTGTAAGTGTTAATATGATTGTATGTAACTGCACTTTAACTGCTCCACAGTAAGAGGGCGCTATAGGCGTAAGGAGACGCAGCTATTGTAGCTGACGTCAGGTAGCAGGTATAAGAGGGAATATTCCCTCCCCCTCTGTCTCTTTCACTCTAACTCTCAAGGAGAGTAGGTCTCGTGGTGCAAATGTACATAAGAAAATAAACCACGCCAGTTAAGGCTAAAGAGGACCTCGTTGTCATGACCAGTTATTTTGCTCCCCAGGTGACTCTGTCAACAGGTTATGGGCACAGATCACGGAAGAGCAAAAATAACTATAGCTAGTTAGCTGAAAAGTATAGGCTAGATTAGCAGCGGGAGAACCGTGTGACGCTAAAGCTAAGCTAACGGGCAGCTAAGCTACGCTACCATCAAAAGATGGCAACAAGAGGAAGGAGCAAGTGGCCCACGTTTAACGGAAAGGGCAGAAGAAAACGAGCTCTGGGAAGAGCGGATGTTGTGCTGTATGCACGGAGTGGGGCTGAAGAAGACAATCTTGACAGGCCTCATGGGAGAGATAACGGCGGCGCAAGCCCTGGATACAAAGCTGAATGCTGACGCATACTGCGAGCTAGCACCACTCCTAGACAACACAAGCTTGGGGCTGATATTCCGGGACACAAAGGACAAAGGCAGAGAGAGTCTAATAGTGAGAACACTACATCGGCAGAGGTAGGCCCCGGATTGTATCCCTGTATATAACGTTGACCGCGCTGAAGAAAGCTAACGCAGAGACTGTGACTGAATACGTCATCAGGGCGGAACAGATCATCACGGCGCTCAAGAGTGCAGGAGAAGTACCGAGCGATGGACTAATGATGGCGATGGTTATGAGGGGACTACCGGAGATGTATAAACCATTCACACTGTTGGTGACACACAGTTCAGCGGACATGTCGCTGGGGGAGATCAAGCGGCACGGTGGTGTAGTGGTTAAACACTGTCGCCTCACAGCAAGAAGGTCCAGGGTTCGATTCCCGCTTGGGGACCAGGTTTCCATGATGCCAGTATACCCAGGTGGGGTATCTCCCAGGCCTTTCTGTGTGGAGTTTGCATGTTCTCCCCGTGCTCGCAAGGGGAGAGATAAACCCAATGGAAAAACATGCACAACAACAAGATCGCTAACGCTGTGGCGTCCTTGACAAAGACGGACAGGAGCACTTGGATTGTTCCCCTGGCGCGGCTCACGTTGCGCCTGTCTTCTCCCGGCTGCCCTTGGGGGGGAAGGATGACGGGATGGGTTAATCGCAGAGACTAATCGCATACATGCATCGCATGCATGCCGATTAATGACCTCTGAGCAGGTCCTAAATTATTATTATAGGCCAAGCTGCAGAACTTCGAGGCCTCAGAAGACTCAGACCCGGTCGCCGGAGAGGCGGGAGAAAGGCTAATGAAGGCCCGGGCAGCGCCAAAGAGAAAGACCGGACCCCTGACGGAGATGGCGTGTTGGCGATGTGGAGAAAAGGCTCACCGAAAAGATAAATGCACAAAAACCGTCTGGTGTAGTTTCTGTGGAACTTCGGGACACGCGGACAGAGTGTGTAGAAAGAAGCGCGAACAGAGCGCTCGGTACGCGCACGTGCAAGATGGCGGCTGTGTGCAAGATGGCGGCAGCGGTGGACGTGAGGCGAGTCGAGACGACGCCCGGAGAGCAGCGGGAAGAGAGGACTTCACCTTCGGGGCGCAGACAGCATACGTCAGCCAGTCAACGCAGAAGCAGCAGGTCCAAAAGAAGGGACTGATCGTGGACACAGGTGTGTCGTCCCACATTATCAACGACAGGAACTGATTCAAGAACTTTGACAGCACCTTCGAGCCGGAGAGACACAGCATGGAGCTGATAGACGGGAAGCGCACATTCGGGTTGGCGCAGGGGAGAGGAGACGCACAGGTATGCCTCATAGACAATGAACAGAATGTAATGAAAATGATATGTGTAATGTCAGTCATGATATTCAGACATGGCATGAGATCATGGGTCATTGTAATTACGAGGATATACTGAAGCTGCAGGCGGTGACAGTAGGCATGCACATTAACGGTGAAAAGCATAGACCTAACAAAGAATGTGATGTGTGTATAAAGGGAAAGTTCACTCAAACAAGTGTAATGGGCTGAGGGGAATGGTGATCAATGGATGCTATGTTGCTGCCTGTTGGCTCCCCCCAATGGAGAGAAGAAGACTGACAGCTGCACACATGCAGACACACACACACAGCTGTCTTTCAATTAGCAATCAGCATGCTTCTCAAAGAGGCCAGACCAAGAACATCAGAGGGTGTCTTGGAATGGAGAGTGGGAGAGCTGTGGGGAGACAACCAAACTGTGAGTTAAACAGCCGGTAAGCCGGACAGCGGCCCGGCCTAGTTAAAGACTGGACTATAGCAAAGACAATTCGGTGCTTCACTGGGAGCCAGTATGATTTTTGTTTGTTTCTTAATTTTCTGTTTTGTTTAAATAAATGCCCCTGGCCATTGTCCAGCGGGGAGCTAAAGCTGTTTGACTGTGTATTTGATTATTTGTACAACCATATTGCACCTTCCACCTACCCCTGTCTGCTACCTTTGTTACAATGTTGGAGGATGCGGGCATTGCAATTTGTTTGTACAATAATCAAACACTGTTAAAAGCTGCATGGACAAATAGTAAACAAACTTGAACTTGAAAAAAAATTTAAAAATAAAAACAGCATGGAGAACCTGGTGATGCAGCTGTTAAAGGACAATGAGGAGCAGAAGGCTATGCACCGGGAGCTCCTGGCAGAACAAAGGCAGCAGAATGCTCTCATATATGCAGAGATGAAGAAGGGTACGGCGCCGGGCCCTACCCAGCACAGTGGAGCTGGGGGTCAACCCAACCCGAGCAGATTTATCCCCAAGATGACTGAGAATGATGATGTGGAAACCTATTTTCTGGCATTTGAACGAACAGCCACCAGGGAGAAGTGGGCTGAGGACACCTGGGCAGATCTCATTGGAGGGTATTGTGTGAGTATGGGTACAGACAGCTCACCGGTTTCATGGAAAACAAAGAAACAGCCCACAGTGGCACTATCAACTTGTGAAGCCGAATATATGGCTCTAGCTTTGACAATACAGGAATGTATTTATCTAGAACAACTGCTCGAAGGAATGGATACCTATGTATATAAGAAAACTGTTGTTTATGAAGACAACCAGGGAACCATTGCACTTGCTAGAAACCCTGTGTGCCGACAGAGGTGTAAACATGTGGATATAAAATATCACTTCATTAGATCTGTCATAAGAGAAGAAAGGATGACACTTGTTTACTGTCCTACAGACGACATGGTTGCAGAAGCTATGACGAAGCCTGTCTCCAAACTGAAATTGAAAAGATTTGCAGGGGTCATGTTTGGTGTGTAAAATATTGCCTGTTATGTAATATTGACTGCCATGTTTTTTTGATGTTTTGAACTCTATTTTTTTCTTGGAAAAGTTGTACAGTATACACGTCATTCATAAGTGGGAGTGTTAAGTGTAAGTGTTAATATGATTGTATGTAACTGCACTTTAACTGTTCCACAGTAAGAGGGCGCTATAGGCGTAAGGAGACGCAGCTATTGTAGCTGACGTCAGGTAGCAGGTATAAGAGGGAATGTTCCCTCCCCCTCTGTCTCTTTCACTCTAACTCTCAAGGAGAGTAGGTCTCGTGGTGCAAATGACATAAGAAAATAAACCACGCCAGTTAAGGCTAAAGAGGACCTTGTTGTCATGACCAGTTATTTTGCTCCCCAGGTGACTCTGTCAACAGAGAGAGAGAGAGAGAGAGAGAGAGAGAGAGAGAGAGAGAGAGAGAGAGAGAGAGAGAGAGAGAGAGAGAGAGAGTCAATGAAGTGAGTGAACACAGTGTTTCTCACGTTTACACATAAAGGCCCCACTGGCTCCGCCGGCACGGCTTGTTTGTGACTCGTCGAGAGGAATAACCATGCAAGCAAAGAGATTCGGCAATGACGTTAATGACCATCGTTGTCGGTAGTCTCTATAAAACTAGCTAACGTTAGCGCTTGGCATCCCCCTCCCCCCACCACCTGTCTGGGTCTCACTCTGCGGCTGCTGTCGTCTGTCGTCTGAAGGCGGCGCGTACGTTAACGTTCTGGCTGCTACTCATTCCGCCGCGTCGACGGCGAGACGATGAGAGAGCGCCTTGGACGGCGGTTTTAGAAGAAGAAGAAGTTTTTATTTGTCATGCAGTTTAACACACACATGTGAGATGGGCGACACACAGGAACACACACATGCAACAGGACAACAGGAAGCTGGGACAACAGGGACAACATGATGTGGGGACAACAGGACGCAGAGACAACAGGATGCATGACAACATGAAGCAGGGACTCCCGAAGATGCGCAAATAAATCACTGCTGTCAATTCCCCTTCCAGAGGAAATGGGCAATTTGCATGTTGCCAAGTCGACACTTATTGCACCCCGCGATGACAAGTGCTTGGAGGACGCGTCGCACTCCAGGTGTGTTGCCGTTACCGTCTGTCGGCCTGCCGCCTCTCTCCGCCACAGGCCCCGGGGCCGTCTGCTCGCGTGTGCCGTTTTCATCAAAGTGCTCAACCGACCCTCTCCACGCATTTGACAATTATACTCGCAATTTACTATGGTGACATCATTTATAGGCATGCTGCGGCCTCAACCCCTGGATCCGTGGACTCTTGTCTACCACTCTGCCCTCAGATGCATCACTAATGATAGATACAACACTCATCACTCTGTCCTTTATGATAAGTTTGGTTGGTCCTCGCTGATGGAGAGGCGCAATAAACACTGATATTTGTTCAGTTTTAAGGCCCTTATTGATAAGCAACCTCCTTATACTACAACTACATCCTTATTGGAATGTAATTTTGGTACCCATGGAGGCCATTCTAGTGACTGGCTGGTCCTTAAGGTCCCCAGAGTTTGCTCTGAACAGGGTAAATCTGCATTTTGCTATGATGCCCCTCTACACCCACATTGTAATGTACATGTTGTAATCGATTGTTATCCTTACTTGTCTTATTGTTATGATTTTATATGCTGTGTGATTTTATATGCATTTTTTGTCTATATGTACCTCAGTTGCATTTTGAGTTTAAGTAAAGGTTTGAAAACATTTTATTAAATGAAAATGTATCGCTTGTCTCCCCCCCTTACCGCACCACAATGACTATAGCGAATAGCTGCGGTGCTCTCAGGAGAAGGCCCCTGGAGAAGGGCTGCAGCTGTTTTCTAGCCCAGCAGAAGAAGAGAAGGATGACTTTCCGGTCTGGTTACGTCTCCTTCCCCTCCATCTGATCTCGAGAAGGACGCCGAAGGTAGGCGACAGGTATCAGCGGGCATGTGCTCTGCCCTGAAGGAGGGCTAGTGCTACGGAGACGATGCGCTGCGGCGTGATCCTCTCTCCAGATGGTAGGACACCTGTACCCGTTGACATGGAAAAGGTGGTCCGATGACAGGGGTTGGGATGCCAGGCTTCCACAAGGGGGGGTCGGGGCGGACCTCCCTCCCGGCAGTCCTCCTCCTCCTCCTCCTCCTTCTCCTCCTTCTCCTCCTCCTCCTTCACCCCTCCTCCCCTCCCCTCCACTGCAGCCTCCTTGAAATGTTTACTGCATATATACGCCCGCTCGTCTGTGGTTGCAGAGCAGCCACTTTCTTTGTGAATGAATGAATGAATGAATGGGTGAGTGAGTGAGTGAGTGAGTGAGTGAGTGAGTGAGTGAGTGAGTGAGTGAGTGAGTGAGTGAGTGAGTGAGTGAGTGAGTGAGTGAATTAATGAATGAATGAATGAATCAATAAATACTTTTATTTAAAATGGACACCACAGCTACATTGGCCAGTTACAGTGGACAGGCCAGATGTGTTGTTTGCGTGTTTATAGCAGGAGTGATAGTTTTCAACACCAGTCCATTGAGGCTTTTCTAAAACATTAAATAAAATGAACAGTATAATACAGAATTCAAATCACAAATCAGACCAAATAGTTACCAGAACAAGAGTCCACAATCAAAACAACAAAACCAGTCCATAGACATTATGTGAGCACTGCTGCTTTGATTTCAGCCATACTTTTGAGTCCTTTGTTGAAGACGTTGACTATTGGACTCCAGTTTTAAGCCAGTAGGCAGAGAGTTCCATAAGTTTGCCCTCATAGCTTTTGGCTGTTGTGGCTCTTGCTGATGGGGGTTGTGTCTTTAGTTTCAAGTTTCTTTAATAGTTGTCATACAGAAGTACAGAATACTTTCATACAAAATGCTTCTTACTGTTACGCTCCAGAGACTGTGCTAGACAAGATAGTATCAAACAACATAGTATAGCATGTAATTTAGAAGAAGAAAATGAGGTCACAGTGTTCGGTATAGACATATGTACAATGTTCTGAGTTACCATATAATATACAATACTATGCAGTGTACTAATGTACAGTACTATATAGTGCAAAGCAGAAATGGGATGAGGTACAATTTAGGTACAATTTACAGTAAGGTGTACGAGTTGTAGTGCAATCCTTCATCAATAAATATAAAGTGTGGGGAGTGGGTGCTACAGTGTGTTTGTTTAAAGTGGGTGTGTGCTATAAAGTGTGTGGAGTGGGTGCTACAGTGTGTTTGTTTAAAGTGAGTGTGTGCGTGTGGATGTGTGTGCTATGTGCGTTTGGTGGTTGTTGTTGTGTAGTGTTCATTGTTCGTTTAGCAGCCTGATGGCCTGGGGATAGAAGCTTCTTCTGAGTCTTTCTGTGCTCGCCTTGAGACTCCGGTATCGCTTGCCTGACCGCAGCAGTTCAAAGAGGCAGTTGTTCGGGTGACTGGAGTCTTTAATGATTCTCTTAGCCTTGCCCTTGCAACGCTTGTTGTAAATGTTCTGGAGGGTGGGGAGCCCCCCTCCAATTGTGCGTTCGGCTGAACGTGTCACTCTTTGTAGTCTGCTTCGGTCTTGTGTAGTGCTATTCCCAAACCAGGAGGTGATGTTGCCAGTCAAGATGCTCTCTATTGTACATGAGTAGAAGTTCTTAAGGATCTTCTGACTGACTTGGAACTTCCTTAGGCGCCTGAGGAAGTAGAGGCGTTGTCGTGCCTTCTTCACAACACTGTCAATGTGTGTGGTCCATGTCAAGTCCTCGGATATGTAGGCTCCGAGGTACTTAAAGCTGTTGACTCTCTCAACCGGTGCCCCGTCGATGCTGAGGGGGCTGTAGTCCTTGACCCCCGACCTCCTGAAGTCCACAATCATCTCCTTTGTTTTGCTGACGTTCAGGGAGAGGCTGTTTTCCTGGCACCATCCCGCCAGGACCTTGACCTCTTCCAGGTAGGCCCTCTCGTCGTTGGCAGAGATCAGGCCCACCACCACTGTGTCGTCAGCAAATTTGATGATTGTATTGCTACTCCGCTGAGCCACACAGTCGTGTGTGTACAGGGAGTAGAGGAGGGGACTCAGAACACAGCCCTGGGGGGCCCCTATGTTGAGGGTGATGGATGAGGAGGTGCAGTTGCCTGCTCTCACCACCTGGGGTCTGCCAGTCAGGAAGTCCAAGACCCACTGGCAGAGGTCATAGTTCAAGCCCAGGTCCCTGAGCTTGGCTATGAGTATGGAGGGGACTATGGTATTGAATGCCGAGCTGTAGTCGATGAATAGCATTCTCACATAGTTCCCCTGCCTCTTGTCCAGGTGTGATGCTGCTGTGTGCAGCACATGGGCTATGGCGTCCTCCGTGGACCTGTTGGGGCGGTATGCAAATTGCAGGGGGTCCATGTTGATGGGGAGGGAGGAGCAGATGTAGCCCTTTACTAGCTTCTCAAAGCACTTCATGGCTATGGAGGTGAGAGCTACAGGGCGGTAGTCGTTGAGGCAAGCAGGCTTGGATTTTTTGGGTACAGGGATAATAGTGGACTTCTTCAGGCAGGTGGGGATGACAGCCTGTTCTAAGGACAGGTTAAATATGTCAGTGAATACTGGGGCCAGTTGGTCGACACAGACTTTTAGGACGCGGCCGGGGATGCCGTCCGGACCTGCTGCCTTCCTGATATTCACTTTTTTAAAGGTCCGCCTCACCTCATGCTCTGTTACCCTGAACACTGCGTCTCCATCAGCAGCCGACCCCCCCCCCCCCATTGCCGTGGCTTGTGGGCTGGTGTTGTTATTACCAGCATCAAACCTCGCATAGAAGGTATTGAGGTCATTTGCTAAGGAGATGTCACTGTTCAGTTTGAGGGAGGCGCCTTTGTAGTCTGTCATCGTTTTGAGCCCCTGCCACATAGCTCTAGAGTCAGCTTGTTCAAACTGGAGTTCAATTTTATCCCTGTAGCGCCGTTTGGCCTCTGTCACTGTCCTCCTTACGTTGTATCGCGCCACCTTGTGGTCATTCATGTTGCCTGCCACTAGGCCGTCGTTGTATGCTTTGGTGCGCTCTCTCAGAGCTTCACGGACGGATTTGTCTACGCAGGGTTTTTGATTTGGGTAAACTCTCATTTTGGTAGTGGGGATTGTTTCTTCCACCAAAGTACAAACATAGTCCAGCACTGTCTCCGTGTAGACATTAATGTTATCTGTGTCGCGGAACACGTTCCAGTCTGTGCAGTCAAACGCAGCCTGGAGCGTCTCCTCTGACGTCAAATCCCATTTCTGCACCTCTCGCGAGACTACAGGAGTACTTTTGATTCTCTGTTTGTACTTTGGTGAAAGAAAAATGGACGCGTGATCTGATTTACCAAAGCCACTATCAGAATGAGCCTTGTAGCTACCTTTAAATTGCGTGTAACAGTGATCTAGGATGTTACCGCCTCTGGTGTTGCAAGTCACATGCTGATAGAAGTCAGGTAATACCTTTCTCAGATTGGCGCTATTGAAATCACCCAGCACTAAAATGGCGGCGTTAACGTTCGCCGCTTGTATTCTATTTACCTCGTCGTGGAGTCTGGCGGGTTGTGTCTTTAGGCGAATACCAGGGGTGTAAAAAGTAGCCCGAAATTGTACTTAAGTGAAAGTATGGGTACTGTCTCAAAATCGTACTCAATTAAAAGTCAGAGTATCTGGCTAAAAACACACTTGAGTAAAAGTAAAAAGGTTTCTACTTTTAAATGTACTTTTTAAAAAAAGAATTCTGACTGTCTATTCAAAGACCCCCGCTTTCTAGTCTTGCACAAGAACCAATCAGCATGGGTATGGCCGGGTTCATTTTCCATTGATGGGTATTTGATTCATTAATAATGTTAACGTTAGTTTGGCCAGAGAAACAAATATACAAATTAAAATAGTTAGACCTGCGAGATATGTACTTTGTAGGTCTGCATTTTAAATGTAAGGAGTAAAAAGTATGTTTTTTTTCTCTGAAATGTAATTGAGTAAAAGTACAAGTATACAAACCTATTAATACTTGAGTAATACTTGATAAAGTACAAATCCCCAAAAACAGTACTTAAGTATTGTAACGAAGTACAATTACTCAAGTACTTCACACCCCTGCGAATGGCCGCCAGGAAAAAGCTTCATTGTCAGCTTTGCGCAGCAGCTGCGGAAGAGGCAGAGAATTTGAAAACAGAGGAGGAGGTGGTGGTGGACGAGGAGTAGGACGTGGAAGAGGAGGACAACATCTGTTCTTGTCCTGCGGTCCCTCGTGCCGACTAACCCGCACCTCCAGGCCAGAATGCCCACACCAGTACCGAAAGCTGGCAGGGTTGAAATCCCTCTCGTCTGCCGGTATTCTGCCATGTCCCTTGTTGGGCATGGCGGGCGGCGACAAGCAGTGTTGGACAACACAAGCGGATCCACTGGACCGTCTGAATAACTGGCCGCCTCCCCGATGGAAACTGTCCCACTATACAAGCCTCTTGACCGTGGGCAGAGAAGGAGGACACTGGGGGAGATCACACACTCCTCCTCCTCCACCCTTCTCCTCTCCATCCATCAACGCACCACCCCCGCACGTCCTCGCTCATTCGCCCCTGCCGCCATCCCCGTAATACCCAGCGTCGGCCTCGCGGCGAGTTTGAAACCTGCAGAGATTTTATTTAATGGCTGCACTTCCACATCGTGAATGAACGATTCCTCTCGACACACGCCTTCCATGCGAGATTCTGTTGTAGACAAAGCATACACACACACATACTGTATATCTGACACACGCACAGCCACAGTGTAAGTGTTTGTAAGATTGTTTGTAATTTATGTGTAACAGGGCTCCTCCGAGACCAGGGGCGGATTTAGGATTGTAGGAGATCCGGGGCTTAGCCCGTTTTTTTTTTACTTCGACACCACAACCTTTAACTTATATCACCACCTTAAAGCGGACAAAAGGCACTAGAGAACACTTAAAGTCACACCCTTTAATAATAATAATACACTGTTTGTATAGCACCTTTCATACAAGAATTGCAGCTCAAAGTGCTTCACAGCAGTACAAAAAGACAGGCATAAAATGAGCACAACATTGGCAGATCAAGCAATGCATAAAGTGCAGACATAAAGCATAAAATAGATAGCAGTAAAATAGACAAAGTCAAGGTAAGACATAGAACATTAAATCACATCGTTTTTCATATTAGGATCTAAGATCTAGGGTTAACTCGCCGAACGTTGAGCGCCAGAACCCCCGAAAACCAGAGTATAGTCGGGTTTTCACCGTTGTTTCTTTTATTCGATATTTCCATTCATAAAGACATGCCGGCAGCCTGTGTTATCACTGGGGATGGGTCTGAGATCTCAAAAGTCCAATACCGCCGCCTAACACCTTGCAGCCGCTATTGCACTCCATTTGAAACGATGTGGCTTGGTGTCTGTCATTTTGGAAATGACACCAGACCACCCTGAAACTACGCTCATATTCACAACGGTATAAAACGGAAATGTATGGATGGAAAAATTATCAGTTTTTTGCAACTTGACCGGAAGAAACTCAATGACAATCGACTATATTATTAGATCCATAGCTATAATATATAATATAGCTTTAGGCCTGCAAACACAGCCACGTATCCCCATGTTAAAAGGCGCTGGCCTTTCAACAGTAACAGTAAACAGCGCCATCTGGCGTTGAAAGTGTTAATATGCGTCTTTGTTTACGGTTTGATTATCACTGATACAAAGTAAAATAGTGCAGTGCAATAAAATAGTTAGTAAAATAGAATAAAATAATGCAATAGTGCATTGCAATAAAATAGTTATCATCGTATTTTTTCGGGAGGCCGGTAAGGAGTGCATTAGTCGAGTCGGCTTGAGATAAAGGCATGGATCTGGTTTTCAGCGTCCTTTTGATTTATAAATGGTCGTACTTTAGCTATCTTTCTAAGGTGGAAGAATTATGTTTTTGTCAACTTGTTGATTGTGATTTAAAGCTTAGGTCTGAGTCTACCATAACACCAAGACTTAACTCACTCAAATACAGTTTGCAGCTGGATAGACTAGAGATGGAAATTAGCTTCTGATAAATTGGCTGCAAACATATTTTCATGTAACAATGATTAATTGTCAAAAAAAAGAAAAAAAAATTATGATTTAAAAAAATATATATTCTGGGCTTTTCAGAAAACATTCGGGGCTTGAGCCCAAGTAGCCACCCCCTAGCCCCGCCCCTGTCCGAGACGCCAGGCGCTATTTCTCCCCCACGCGGCTTATCTGGTTTTGTGTGAATTTATAAAAAAAAAATATTTACTCTTCTCTTTTTTCCCTCTCTTCTTTCCTTTCCCTGTAATTTTCATGTGTGTCTCCCTCCTCCCAGAGGAGCAACTAATCAGGGCTTTATCCTCTCTGTCTTTCCCAGACTCCTTCGCATGGTCGTCTTATTTATTCACCTTCTGGACTGGTTGGGCTCCCATGCAGCCGTGCATTCGGCAGGGAATTTTTATTTCCTTGTAATTTGTATTTTTTTCCTGGGTAGCGGACGGGAGCGAAGTGTGGCGGGCGGGAAGGGAGGAGTGGGGAAAGGCATAATGCAGAGTTTCTCGTGAGTGACATGTGAAAAACAAGGGCGCCAACGACACACTGGTATTGCGGCGTTCGACGCTCCGTTTCCGTCAAGTGACATGCGGAATCTACCGCCCACGCCCGCTGAAGGAGCGGAAGTGAATCTATATAGTCTTTATTTTTCTTCTGCTTCTTCAGAAAATAGAATCAGAGGAACAAGACTAATACAAGTCTAAATAAGGTTATAGATTTAGAATAGCAGATTGAATTCCCTGTAAGGGCCAAATTAAATTGACATTATCAACTTCAGAGGCCAGAATGTGGGACCTATAAACACATTTACTATCCAATAGCATTG
This sequence comes from Notolepis coatsorum, assembly GCF_963971535.1. Lineage (NCBI taxonomy): Eukaryota > Metazoa > Chordata > Actinopteri > Aulopiformes > Paralepididae > Notolepis > Notolepis coatsorum. The sequence continues at coordinate 189,382,856 of NC_140168.1, forward strand.
TGAGGCTGAACAACAGGACCCATTGACTATGTAAATGTGCAAAACACTTTCTTTTTTAATAGCTAAAACCTAAAAGAGATGTTGTAATTTTGCAACCGAGGGTTTTAGGGATCTAGGATTACAGCTGAGTTCAACAGTTTCAGAACAGAGACTTTCGTCTCCTGGTAACAGGTGGCTGTTGTGATGATGTTGATGGCATTCCCTGTATGAGCACAAATAGAATTGACAGCTTTAATTATTAACACAGTAAAAAACAGTACACTGTACACTGTTTATGTAATTTTTTGTGTTGTCTGTCACAATCGATTAAAATATTTAATCTGATTAATCGCATGGTTGTCCATAGTTAACTCGTGATTAATCGCAAATTAATCGCATTTTTTTATTTGTTTTTTTATCTACCTAAACGGATCTTTTTCAAGTTCCAAGTTTTAATACTCTTATCAACATGAGAGTCAACAAATGCTTAAGTACTCACACCCCTCTCTCTCTCTCTCTCTCTCTCTCTCTCTCTCTCTCTCTCTCTCTCTCTCTCTCTCTCTCTCTCTCTCTCTCTCTCTCTCTCTCTCACACACACACACTCTCCCAGCTCTCTTTCTCTCTTGCCCCTTCCTCATCTCTCTCACCCCCCTCTCTGTCTCTCTCTATCTCTCTCACACACACTTTGAGTCAGAAACAAACATAGTATCAATGAGAGTATCAATAATACATTTTACTAGGGAAGTATTATTATTTTTCTTCTAAAAAGTTAATCGTGAGTTAAAAAAAATAGTGGCGTTAATATAATTGTGCGTTAATGCGTTAATACCGCGTTAACTTTTACAGCCTTAGTAATTTTACAATATATACAATTATAGACGGATAGAGAGATAGATCTCGGTCCTGCCTCTCTCACTTCTGTCCTGCCTTGGCCCCTTCCTCTCTCTCCCTCCATTAGCTGCAGAGCTTTCTCTCTCTCTCTCAATCTCTCTCTTTCTCTCTCCTCCATCACAACCACATAATTACATCACATGTCAGTTTCAGTTTTACATTTAGCACAGTTTAGAAAATAGACAAAGAAACTACAAATAATATTTAGTACAGGGAGAGGCAGAACACCTTATTTTGAAACCTCCACCTGAACAATGTTAAAATTGCATAGTGTTATAAAAGCAGAAGAATAATCTGACTATAAAGGTGATGGCAAACTAATAATAACTAAATATATATCATATGTATGTATGTCTGTCTGTGTGTGTATGCGTGCATAGATTATTGTAGGCGATACATGGGAAAAACATCAGTTAAATGGTTATTGAAACATCTCAGCGCTATACAAATAAAATGAATTATTATTATTATTATTATTATTATTATTATTATTATTATTATTATTATTATTATTATTATATTATTATTATTATTATTATTATTATTATTATTATTATTATTATTATTATTATTATTATTATTATTATTATTATTATTATTATTATCTCTTGTAACATGTTATAGAGGAACTGTTTTTTGCCAGGTGGGAAAATCCCTCCCATAATTTGGTTTGTATAGAAAATTAAACTCTGCAAGTGAGGTTTGAGGACGAAGATCTGAATATTGACGAGTTGAGGGAGAATGGACCTATACATTTGCTTTTAACCCTTTCACTGCCACGCTACATAAGGTTAACCCTTTCACTGCCAAACTAAACGTTTCTGAAGGACCAAAAATACTCAGCCAAACTATATTACAATATGAAAGATAAGGAGATGTGATTTTATATGTCTGCACTTTATGTGCTCATCTTGTGCCAGTCTTTTTTCTGTTTTGAAGCACTTTTGAGCTGCAATCTTTGTATGAAAGGTGCTATAAAAAAAAGTGTATTATTATTAGTATTAATGGGTCTCATTCTCCAAAATGTTTCAAAGAGTACTCTTGGAAGACTTATCTTGGAACCGACTGAGACAGAATCAATGACAAGTTCACTCTGGGTCCCGAACGTGCTGGTAATATGTCTTAAGGGGCTGAAACGGTCACAGCTGTGATATGATCTGATATCTGCTTGGAGAATGGCATTCTGTCTTAAACTCAAAAGCGCGTTCCCGTTCAGGTCATTTGCATACAAAACAACACCTCCCTTATAAGGCAAAGTAATGACACCGCTGTGTGGAAATGGATGCGGAAGTGCCTTGCGAGTCTTGCGCGACCCATCGAAACGAGATTAGATTAATGTATTGTCATCATATATAGTACAGCTCGTGGTACACCTGCCGCAGCGCACACACACACACACACGCACGTGCGCGTGCGCAGTATACTGTAGCCTACGGCGTAATGAATGAACGCAGTATAGGCTTATTATTCCATTAATGACTTGTTGCTTTAGGATTTAGTAGATACTATATGCTCTGCCCTACGTACAGTATAGGCACAGTCTGTACTTATACTGTACGTAGGGCAGAGGCAGATCATATATAGTAGTATCTACTAAATCCTAATGAAACAAGTAACTAGAATATATTAAGCCTATACTGTTCATTAGAATGAATGAATGAATGAAAACTTTATTTAACAGATTGCAGAAATGGCCCGCCGAGATCCTTTGTTATGGCCATGGCCAAGACCAGGAGAAGCCGCCGCGAAGACGTGGAAAGAGAGCCGGGGTCCGAAACAGACTGAGGTCCAAACGACACAGAACCACATTGCCCAGCATATTGTTGGCCAATGTGCAATCGATAGGAAATAAACTGGACGACATTAGAGCACGGATCCAAATCCAGAGGGACATTCGGGATTGTAACGTCCTCTGTTTCACAGAAACTTGGCTGAGTCCAGATGTCCCGAATCACGCAATAGAACCGGCAGACCACTTCTTCGTTCTCCGCAAGGACCGGACGGCAGAAGAGTCACTAAAGAAGAAAGGAGGCGGCATTGCCTTCATGATAAACAAGGAGTGGTGCGATTTAGGCAACACAAAGGAACTGTCTAACCACTGCTCCCCAGACCTGGAGTTTATCACGATAAAATGTCGACCCTTCTTCCTCCCAAGAGAGTTAACGTCCATCATCCTCATCGGAGTGTACATTCCACCACACGCGAACACTGGGGTCGCACTTTCAAAACTTCACAACGAGGTAAACAAACTCCAGACAGCTAATGTTGACTCTGCCATTTTGGTTCTGGGTGATTTCAACAGCGCACGTCTTAAAAAGGTGTTGCCGAATTTCTATCAGCATGTGACCTGTCCCACCAGAGGCGAGAACATATTAGACCATGTATACTCGCAATTTAAGAATGGGTACAAGTCACAGGCTCTTAGTCCATTCGGTAAAAGCGATCACGCCGCCATATTTCTTTTGCCAAAGTACAAACATAGTCTCAAGCGAACGCCGGTGGTCTCGCGAGAGGTTAAGCGTTGGGCCGTGACGTCAGAGGAGTCACTCCAAGCTGCACTTGGATGCACAGACTGGAGTGTATTCCGTGATAACACAGCCAATATTAACGAATACACCGAAACGGTGATTGACTATGTCTGTACTCTGGTAGAAGAAACAATCCCCTCCACCAAAATTAAAATCTACCCAAATCAAAAGCCCTGGGTAGACAAATCCGTCCGTGAGGCTCTGAAAGTGCGCACATCAGCATACAACACCGGGCTGGTGACAGGCAACATGGAAGAACACAAGATGGCAAGATACAACGTCAGGAGAGCAGTAATAGAGGCAAAACGACGTTACAGGGATAAAGTTGAACTTCAGTTTGAACAGGCTGACTCAAGAGGCATGTGGCAGGGCCTCAGAACAATGACAGACTACAAAGGCACCCCCCTCAAACTGAATAGTGACATCTCCTTAGCAAATGATCTCAATTCCTTCTATGCGAGGTTTGAGGCTGTGAATAACAACACCAGCCTACAAACCACGGCAATGGGGGGGGGGGGGGGGGGGTCTGCTGATGGAGACTCAGTGTTCAGGGTAACAGAGCATGAGGTGAGACGGATCTTTAAAAAAGTGAATGTCAGGAAGGCAGCAGGACCGGACGGCATCCCCGGCCGCGTCCTAAAAGTCTGTGCCGACCAACTGGCCCCGGTATTCACTGACATCTTCAACCTGTCCTTGGAACAGGCTGTCATCCCCACCTGTCTGAAGAAGTCCACCATCATCCCTGTACCCAAAAAATCTACGCCCGCTTGCCTCAACGACTACCGCCCTGTAGCCCTCACCTCCATAGCCATGAAGTGCTTTGAGAAGCTAGTGAAGGGCTACATCTGTTCCTCCCTCCCCATCAACCTGGACCCTCTGCAATTTGCATATCGCCCCAACAGGTCCACGGAGGACGCCATAGCCCATGTGCTGCACACAGCAGCATCACACCTGGACAAGAGGCAGGGGAACTATGTGAGAATGCTGTTCATCGACTACAGCTCAGCATTCAATACCATAGTCCCCTCCAAACTCATAGCCAAGCTCAGGGACCTGGGCTTGAACTATGACCTCTGCCAGTGGGTCTTGGACTTCCTGACGGGCAGACCCCAGGTGGTAAGAGCCGGCAACTGCACCTCCTCATCCATCACGCTCAACATAGGGGCCCCCCAGGGCTGTGTTCTGAGCCCCCTCCTCTACTCCCTGTACACACATGACTGCGTAGCACAGCGGAACAACAACACCATCATCAAATTTGCTGATGACACAGTAGTGGTGGGCCTGATCTCTGCCAACGACGAAAGGGCCTACCTGGAAGAGGTAGAGAACCTGTCACAGTGGTGTCAGGAGAACTGCCTCTCCCTGAACGTCAGCAAAACAAAAGAGATGATTGTGGACTTCAGGAGGTCGGGGGTCAAGGACTACAGCCCCCTCAGCATCGACGGGGCACCGGTTGAGAGAGTGAACAGTTTCAAGTACCTCGGAGCCCACATATCCGAGGACTTGACATGGACCACACACATTGACAGTGTTGTGAAGAAGGCACGACAACGCCTCTACTTCCTCAGGCGCCTAAGGAAGTTCCAAGTCAGTCAGAAGATCCTTAGGAACTTCTACTCATGTACAATAGAGAGCATCCTGACCGGCAACATCACCTCCTGGTTTGGGAATAGCACTGCACAAGACCGTAGCAGACTACAAAGAGTGACACGTTCAGCCGAACGCACAATTGGAGGGGGGCTTCTCACCCTCCAGAACATTTACAACAAGCGGTGCAAGGGGAAGGCTAAGAGAATTATTAAGGACTCGAGCCACCCGAACAACTGCCTCTTTGAACTGCTGCGGTCAGGCAAGCGATACCGGAGTCTTAAGGCGAGCACAGAAAGACTCAGAAGAAGCTTCTATCCCCAGGCCATCAGGCTGCTAAACGAACAATAATCACTATGCAACAACCATCAAATGCACACAGCACACACACCCACACGCACACACTCACTCAAACAAACAACACACTGCAGCACCCACTCTCCACACTTTAGATCACACAAACACACTTACACTTTATATTTATTGATAAAGGATTTGCACTACAACTCGTACACCTACTGTGAATTGTACCTAAATTGCACCTCGTCCCATTTCTCCATTTCTGCCTTGCACTATATAGTATTGTATATTAGTACACTGCACAGTATTGTATATTGTATGGTAACTACGTCTATTCTGCATCGAACATTGTACATATGTCTAAACTGAACACTGTGACCTCATTTTTTTTACTTCTAATTTTACTATGTTATTTTATTTCATACTTATCTTGTCTTGCACAGTCTCTGGAGCGCAACAGTAAGAAGCATTTTGTATAAAAGTATTCTGTAATTCTGTATGACAACTATTAAAGAAACTTGAAACTTGGGTACAATACAGTACGGCTCAATACACACAATTGTTAAGGGGATGCAGACCTGAGAAAGACGTTTGTCTTGTTTCCATCAGGGTCCCCCATTTTCAATTCATATAGACATTTATGACATACACAACATATATGACATTTATGGCATAGGGACATATAGGTATTTAGTACTGATACATTTGTGACATAAACGGTATTCAAGTATACAGTACTGTTACCCCTAGATCCTGACAGAGTATACATATGATGGGGAGGGGACTGTACATTAGGAGGGGGTGGGTGGGTGGGATAGAAATATACATACGGCGGGGAGGGAATATATACATGCGGTGGGGAGGAGACTGTCTATTAGGATGTGGTGGGGGTTTTGGGCATTTACGGTGGCCAGTTTCGAATTGCAACACCCACTCTCCACACTTTAGATCACACAAACACACTTACACCTACTGTGAATTGTACCTAAACTGCACCTCGTCCATTTATGCCTTGCACTATATAGCATTGTATATTAGTACACTGCACAGTATTGTATATTGTATGGTAACTACGTCTACGAACATTGTACATATGTCTAAACTGAACACTGTGACCTCTTTCTTTTACTTCTAATTTTTACTATGTTTTTATTTCATACTTATCTTGTCATGCACAGTCTCTGGAGCGCAACAGTAAGAAGCATTTTGTACAAAAGTATTCTGTACTTCTGTATGACAACTATTAAAGAAACTTGAAACTTGAAACTTGGGTAGGGATTCACATTCCTTTACAGCTTTGGGTAGGATGTTCCACATTGATGTGGCATAATTGCGAAACGTGTTTAGTCCCTTGTTTGAGCCGAATCTGGGTTTAACATGATTTGTTGAGCTTCCTCTGGTGTAGTGGTTGTGGTATTCACTGACCTTTGGGAAGTATTTTGACATGTACATGGGTACCTTAGTCGTATAGTGTATCTTGTAGACCAGGCCCATTGCAAGTTGCTGTACTCTGTCGTCTACTCTAAGCCATCCTAGGTTGTCAAAGTGGGCAGGGGTGAGGTGGGTTCTGGGGGTAAGGTCAAGTAGTAGTCTGACCAGTTTGTTTTGTGATGTTTGTAATTTTGTTTTAAGCGCCTTTGAGGTGCTTTGATACCATGAGGTGCACGCATAGTCGTAGTACCCTTGAATGAGTGCTCCTGCCAGAGACTTCAGGGTATTCTTGTTTACCAGAGAGGAGATCCGGTACAAGAATCTAGTTCGTTGGTTGACTTTTTTTATTACATTGGATGCCATTTTGTCACAGGAAAGATTTGCCTCTAGGATGGAACCCAGGTAGGTAATTTCATCATTCCTTGTGACAATATTGTCACCCACTGCAACTGAGAAGCCGTCGGTCTTGCTGAGTTTGTTATTTGAACCGAAGAGAATGGACTCTGTTTTGCCCATGTGTAATGATAGTTTGTTATCAGCGAGCCATATGCAAATTTTGCCTAGTTCCGAGCTGAGGGTTTTTTCAACCTGCAACTTGTTCTTGTCAGAGACCAGCAGGGCTGAGTCGTCCGCAAACAGGAACAAGTTGCAGTCACAGGCTGACGACATGTCATTTGCATAAATTAGGAAGAGTAGCGGTCCTAGTATGCTTCCTTGTGGAACACCACAGCTCACTGTGAGGGGGGGGGGGATAGAGTACCGTTTACCTCTACCATCTGTTCTCTCCCCTCCAGGTAGGATTGCATCCAGCTCACTGATAAGCTATCAAAACCAATTGCTTTTAGCTTGTCAATCAGAATGGAGTGATTGACAGTGTCGAAGGCCTTTTGTAGGTCCAGCATGACCATGCTGCAGTATTTGCCCCCGTCCACCTCTTGTTTGATGTGGTCGTTCAAATAGAGGAGGCATGTGTCAGTGGAGTGGGACGTTCTGAAGCCAGATTGGAATTCGTAGATTAGATTTTTTTCCGCCAGGTACTTTTCGACCTGTTCGTAGACTATTTTCTCCATGACTTTCGAGATGGAGATAAGAATAGAAACAGGGCGGTAGTTGCCTGGGTCTAATTTGATGCCCTTTTTGTGCAGAGGGGTCACTCTCGCAATTTTGAAGTCCTTGGGGACGTGTCCCTGTTTTATAGAGAGGTTTATTATGTGTGTGATGACTGGGGTGATGGCGGCTGCTGCGTCTCTGAGGAATTTGGAGGGGATGTTGTCATGGCCAGTGGCCTTGTTAGGTTGGAGGGCGCTCAATTTTTTGAGTACCTCATCGGTTGTTACCATTTGAAGTTTGAAGTCGTCTTTGTGGACCCCTAGGTTTTTGTAGTATGCTACTATGTGTTCTACCCCATAATGCCCTGAGTGGGAGGGTAGTTTGTTTACCAGTGTTGTGGCTATGTTTGTGAAGAAGATGTTTAAGTAATTGGCTACATCCAGCTTGTCTGTGATGAGCGTGTTGTCCGTCTTTATGTTTATGTTTGAGAATCTGGTTTTAAGTTTTTTACTGCAGCCTAGTTGATTATTGAGTAATTTCCAAAGTTTGCGGGGTTTGTTTTTGTTTTCCTCAGTGTTGTCGTTGATGAAATTTCTTTTTGCGGTTCTGATCATGGTGTTTACGTAATTTCTTAGTCTGTTTCTTTGAATTTTTTGTTGGCTTGGAGTTCACTGTTTGAGCTTTTGGAAAGCTTTGTCTGACTTTTATGAAGTTCAGAGCATTTTTTGTCTCTGGTTTTCATAGCAGCCAGTATTTCAGTGTGCATCCATGGCTCAGCGCGATTTTTAACCCTGGTGGTTCTTATGGGTGCCATGTTGTTGAGTATTGCTGTGAATTTGGTTTTGAATCCAAGCCATGTTTCTTCAACCTGTGTACCACTGAGTTCATCTGACCAGTCCAAGCTCCCCAGTTCTAGGTTAAAGGCCTCTCTAGAGTAAGTTTTGAGGTCTCTAGATGTGACTGTTTTGTGACAGCCGGCCTTCTGTTTTAGCTTTTTGCGGGTACAGAAAATCATATAATGATCACTTAACCCGCATGCTATCACCCCTTTATTGGAGATCATGGACTTGTCAGAGGTCAAAATGAGGTCAATGGTGGTTTGTGTCGAATCACATACCCTTGTGGGTTGGGTGATTAGCTGGCTGAAACCGTGCAGATCAGAAAATCTGCTGAAGGCCTTGAAGACGGGTGCTGCTTTACGCAGCATATCCGTGTTCCAGTCCCCAATGAGAATTTTTTCTACCCCCTCCACCCCAGCTAAACACCCATCAAGTGTGTCATAAAAGCCACTCTGTTCTGGCGGTCTATAGATTATGCCTACTAGTACTGGTTTCGCCCTGTCTAATAAGATTTCAATCCAAACAGTTTCAATTTCGTCATGGTTAAGGTCAGTACGGTTGATTTATTTGGTATCTTTGTGTATATACACACAGACGCCACCTCCATACTGGTTTCTATCCCTCCTGACTATTGAGTAGTTTTCAATTTCAATCTCTGGATCCTGTACAGATGAGTCTAATTTTGTTTCTGTGAAACACAATATGTTAGCCTTACCGTTTAAAAACAACTGTTTGATTTCAGCCAGTTTAGGTCTCAGGCCTGTTTGTATTAAGGTGGAATATATGAAATCCATTTTTGCTGGTAATCTGATTGATGTCGTCACACTGGAGGTAACTCTGTTAATTTGTGTCCTGTCCTGTGGTGGGTGGAGGGGGGGCGTTGTTGTTGTTTGTGCCGTGAGTGGGGGGGGGGGGGGAGGGGGTGATCCTTTGTCCTTTGCTGGAGTCTGTATTCCTCTGTGTGAAATCCCGCGATGTGGGGGGGGGGGGGGGGGGGGGCTGGTTGTTTACAGATGTGTCTGTTAGTACTCCATTGTGGGGGAGGGGGGTGCCTTTTGTCCTGGCCCCGGCCCGGGTAGTCTAGCTGGCATGGCGGGGCCAGCCGAGCTAACCGGCGGGTCCATGGTGATCTCGACGTCCCGCGCCGCTCTCCCTCTCTCCTCTCGCCTCGTCTGCTGGGGCTTCGGTGAGGGTATGTCACCGCTTGCTGGTCGGCTGGTGCAACTGCTGGCTGTTGCGTGGATGCTGTTGATCTCGACGGCCGGCTCCGGTGTGAGGAGCGATGCCTCGCTGTTTTGTGCCCGCGACGTGCTGGGCGCCTCGGTTGTGAACCTCGGTTCCTTCCCTCTCGCTGTGGCCTCTCGTGGGTTCTTTTGCAGAGGTGGTAGAGGAGGAATGTTGCCGTTGATCATGTCGTTATCCGCCGTCTGTGTGGGTAGCAGTTGTTCTTTTGTGCTGGCGAAGCTGGCTGCCGCTTCTTGGGTCAGCAGATCTAACTGTAGTCTCTGGTTCCGTGTCATTACGGGACCAGGTTTCTGGTGTATGTCACCCGACATGAGCAGATATAATAAAAACATTGATCTCTTATTACACTTGCCTGTCGGGGGTAATTTCTTTCGTTCCGGATTCGCAGTAAGTACTGTGTTGATAGTCGTGGCTCCGAAGGCTGGATGTTTCCTCTCCATGCCCGTTAACAAGTAGAAGTCGCAATGGGACTGCTGATTTGCGTTTTCGCTACCCTCCACTTCTGTCTGGAGTTGTTGCTTGAGTTGTGAATTCAGGTACAAGTCCATAATCCACAGGAGGGAAAGTAGAAAATGCGCAAAATACTTTTTTGTTGTTGTTCTGTTGCGTTGGTTACGGGAGCTGGGTAAAATGCGACCGTCCATGTTGAAGCCGGAAGTCTATCACATAGACACATAGGCCATACTGGCGCACACAAGACTTGTTATGGAATATTAATGCAGTCTATTTCCATGCGATTAGCTTTAGTTCTTATTTATTTATTTATCCACTGTCATTTCAGTGTTGGTGTATAGGCTATATAGTGTATTTCAATAAACGTTTAATTGATTAATGAAACAAAACTCTACATTGGAATATTGACAAAACCATACTTGGTAATTTACTGTACATTGGAGGGGGTTGATATAGCTATAAACCTGCATTCCTTCGATATCAACCCCCTCCAATGTACAGTAAATGACCAAGTATGGTTTTGTCAATATTCTGATGTACAGTTTTGCTTGTACAGTGTCCCCCCCCCCACCCCTCCTACCCCCCCCCCCACCCCACCCAACTACCTCCAATGTACAGTCCCCGCCCCCACCCACCCACCCACCCAACCCCACCCCACCTACCCAACCTCCTCCAACAGTTTCTATGTCAGATGTATATACTATCCTTTCTGGACTCTTTTTGTATCACAAACAGTACTGTATTTGCAAATCTGGTATGTCATAAATGTATAGAGCAGTACTGTCTATCTGTATGTCGTGTGTGTCATATATGTTATGATGAATTGAAAATGGGGGACCCTGATGTAAACAAGACAAACGTCTTTCTCTGGTCTGCATCCCCTTAACAATTGTATGTAATTGAGCTGTACTGTACTGTACCCATTCTGCAATCTGTTAATTGATTGTATACCAATCAATGGGATATATTGCATGTTGACCTGCATTCTTTCAAATGTATATAATTAATCATTAAAACAGATGTGTAACAAATAAGAAATACAAATTCCACAGAAGGCATTCAATAATTATTATTTTCAATCATTTCGTTTGAATATCTGAGTAATTAAAGTAATTATACATTTGTCCAAAATAGCTGGTTCAGATATGGTTAAGCAGCTGCCCTGTGATCAGATGAATCCATATTATAAATGTTTCCGACATCAAATGCGTAATTTCTTATCGTACAAATATTGTCATATTTATTTTAATTATGATTAAGTAATTAATTCCAAGGAGGCCTGTAGCGTTAACATGAAGGAATCACTATGAGAATACAGTCTGTCAAGTTAATAACATTTTTAATTAGTCAATCAATCATAAGTGTGCTCCTCAGCACTCTTAAATCTGCATTCAGCCACGCTCAAATCTGGGCCCCGTTCCATGTACCGGGATAACCGAGTTAGCCGGATAACTTTAGCTGGATAACTGGGTTAGCCTGACTTTCCGATTTCATGTACCTGGATTTTCCAAATCACCATGACAACATATCCAAAAGTTTGAGCCTGGTCGAAAGCAGAGTTCAAGTTCAAGTTAGCCTGAACTATCGCCACGCCCCCGCAAAGAAGTGACAGCCCGTTTCCTGAAACTATTCCCACAGTCTACGATCTGCATTATACCATTCTGAATTACGTTTTTGTGCTCCATTCTTCCAGAGGGGGCTTTTGAAATGTAAAATAGACCCAAAATGCTGATATTAAATTCACTTTGTCCTAAATAATGCACGTTATATATACCGTGGCGACGGTGGCGCTCGCTCGTGCGATGTACACATGATGTGGTTATTTTAATTGTAACTGGGATTAAGATGTCTGATGAGATGCGCTGTTTGACGGATTTGAGAAATTGAATGAGCCGTTGACGTCACATTAATGAATGAGGATAAAGAGATAAACTTCATTCAAAACAAAGGATATTCTAAACACGGGTCTCTCGTTCATTAATGTATAAACAATGAATTTATCCCATCTGGCCCAGTGGCCCAGCGGTAGTGCTCAAGCCTCCCAATCCACTGACCGGGGTTCAAATCCCCGTGTTTCCAATATGATTTTTTTGAATATAATATTAATGATTATACGCCAAAGTAGCCTGGTTTTAAGTTAAAATATTATAAATCTACATGCATTGAGGATGTCATTCTTTATATAGCTCTCAACGTGCACCAAATTGAATTATTCCTATATTGCAAAAAGAAGGACCCCGGTCTTGAACCCGGGTCGTCCGTGTGGAAGTCAAAAGAACAACCCGTTGGACCACATTGGAGATAAGTTAAATATTGACTATACATCAATCAATGGGCAAGAAAGCCGTCTCGTAATTCTGTATAACAGTTAACTAGTTATTTTCGCTAGCAAGATCTCATTTGATTATTCAATCCAGCAGGCAAGTTTAAAGAAATATAATCTGATTGATTGAGGTAATGAGGGACTTAGAATTAGCCTATAGATAACGCATTTAACTTGTCGGCGAGGCGATTGAGCCTATTGCAATCTGTCAATAAAGTCTTAAATCAATTAATCAATCAATGCCGTTGAGAATCAGGGTCTCTGCCATCGATACGTGCTGGCTTTCCACCTAAAACGGGAGCGCGCATCTAGCCTGACTTGAGCCTGACTCTCAAGTCTGGCTTGAGTTAACGAGACTGAATCCTCCTTTGTGAAACAGGAAAATCCCGGCTTTGAACATCGGGTTAACTGAAGCTGGATAATGGACATGTTGATCGACTTAGTTGAACCACGTACATGAAACAGACATTTTGGGGACTTGTGCTACCAACCCTAATATGTCTTAAATGGGCAGAAATCTGCCTAAGAGGACATTTTTGGTCGTAAATTCCTTCGGGAATGCAATTTGTCTCTGCGATTAACCCATCCCGTCGTCCTTCCCCCCCCGGCTGCCCTTGGGGGGGAAGGACGACGGGATGGGTTAATCGCAGAGACAAATCGCATCGGCGATCCTAAAAAGACAATGCATGCGTGTGTGTTCCGGTGTGTGTGCTAAACTAACCGCTGTGTGTACCACTAAAAACATTGAGTGTCGTTGCATGCCGAATAAAGACCTCTGCAACAGGTCCTGCATTATTATTATTATATTATTATATTATTATTATATATTATTATTATAATCCATCTGTATATGGTTTTTCATTAAAATACTTGAAATAGTACAGTATACTATGGAAAATATCATAATACTTGCCATTATATGTTGAGGCAATAAAACTATAAATAAAGAGTAAGGAGACAGTTTGTGGTGACAAGATGACCAACCCTCCTTATTATACGAATAGATATCATTGGTAGCCACGCTCAAATCTGATATCAGGAAAATGTGGGGACTCGCGCTACCAGCCCTAATATGTCTTAAATATGTCTTAATGCATCCCCCCCCCACCATCTTACCCCCCCCCACCCCTGTGTTAGATTGGTCCCAGCGTCCTGTTTGTCCGCTCCTACACACTCCAGCAGAGTTCCCCTGGTGTTTGCTGACTTCATGGTCAAGTTATTAATCATTTATATTGCGGTTCTCCTTTGCTGTCGCTCCCCACGGAGAGAGTGCATGTTGTACAAACACAGTGCCACGTTTGTGGTGGGAATCTAACCCACGGCCGTCGTTCCACAGCGTGTGCTGTGCTTTTTACTGCTGTGCGTGCTGAAGCTTTTCTGATTGTCTGGGAGCGGCCGCATAGACTTGGACCCACGTGTGATCACACGGAACAAGCGCGTTTTATTATTGTCTATTTTTAAACTGCAATAGAATCAAACCATAAACAAGGTGGCCTATTGGGATCTTAGATCCTAATGTGAAAAACTGTGATTTTGCACTTTGTGCCTGTCTTTTATTCTGTTATGAAGCACTTTGAGCTGCAATTCCGGTATGAAAAGTGCTATACAAATAATGTTTATTATTAGTATTATTAGTATTATTAGTATTATTATTATTATTATTATTATTATTATTATTATTATTATTATTATTATTATTATTATTATTACAATGAGTACTGGATAATCCATCTGTATATGGTTTTTCATTAAAAGCCTTGAAATAGTACAGTATACTATGGAAAATATCACAATACTTCATATCATATGTTGAGGCAATATTGAGGGCAAAAGTATCACAACAACATGCATATATAGATACTTTCCTCCACACTCTCTGTACAGTAAAACTTTGCCGTGAGAAGCGTGTGTGAATGTTGACAGTGCAATTTCCCCTCCACCCAGGATACAAAACCTTACAACAACAACAACAACACCAAATCTTTCATGTAAAAAATAAAGGCTGACACTGTAGGATTGGGAACACTGGATTATGTAATGCTGGGTTTAACCTCTTGAGACCTAGCCCTATTTTCTGAAAATCCGCCTAAAAATACTTACGTAAGTAAATGGAATATTGCTCCACTTCTACAAGGTCCATTTGCATGGTATTGGTATCTAGGGACATCTATGGATCTCAGGGAATGTATTGCCAGTGTCAGAAACTTTATGTCTGTTACTAGGCATGAGTAAATTGTAATGAACCAAAGTAGAATATAAATTGTATTAAAAAAAAAAAAAATTATATAAAAATGACAAAAATGACCATGACATGAATCACTGAGCTCGTTCAGCACCTTCTTGAGATCACGTGTACAAAAAATCTAAGCAAATGAATAAAGGGAAGATGATTAAACAGAAGGTTTTGTAGATACAGTACTGAATTCTGCCATCCGGACACATGCACTGTGTAGCTTTGCGAGACTGGGAGAAAGTGAATAATTTCCACGGTATATTCTCACAAGCGAATAAACAAACCGCCCTCGGAGGAAAACCGGATCCCCGGGAGCACTGCATGATGCTAGAAAGTTCAATTTCATCCATTATTGATTTTGTTGTACCTATTAAATCCACGTCAATCACGAGGGAAAGATGTAGATAGTGAGGAGGAGAGAAGTTCAAGATTTCTTTTAGCCTTGAGATGTGGACGAGCACGATGAGTCTTTCTGGAAACAGATTATATTTCAGCAGGTGTTTGCTTTTCACACTTTTCACTGTGGGATGACGGGCGTCACGAGACCAGGAGGCCATCATCCAGACGCACGTCAGTCTGAGTCTATATAATTTTTATGATATTCATATCATATTCTTTTTTCTCTCACATAAGCAAACAGTGAAAACTGTGAATCAAGTCTTAATCACTTGAAATTTCAATCTTCAGATCTTCGTCCCCATTTCTCACTAGCAGAGGTTCATTTTCTATAAAAACCAAATTATGGGATGGATTTACCCAGCTGGCGAAAAACTGTTCCTCTATAACATGTTACGAGAGATGTTTAAATAACCATTTAACTGATGTTTTGTAACTTTTCCCCATATATTGCTTACAATAATCTATGCACGCATACACACACACACACACGCACGCACGCACGCACGCACGCACGCACGCACGCACGCACGCAGACAGACAGACAGACAGACAGACAGACAGACAGACAGACAGACAGACAGACAGACAGACAGACAGACAGACAGACAGACAGACAGACAGACATATGATATATATATGATATATATATATATTGTTATCTTATTATTAGTTTGCCATCACCTTCATAGTAAAATTATTCTTCTGTTTTTTATAACAATATGAAAGTAAAGTATACCCAGATAGCAAAAAATGAGTGAATCAACGTTGAAATAGGGTTAGGCAGAAATATTGAATCTATGTTGAAGCCTGACATCGAAATTATACAAATCGTTGTCTATGACTTACATGTTGAATCAACGTTAGGTGTCAACCATAACTGATACTATATCAATGTTGATTCAACCATCATCTAAATGGTAATCTACATGCACATTTTAGTTGATTTTATATTGAATCAATGTTAGACATCAATGTTTATTCAACCATAATCTAAATGGTAATCTACTTGTACATTTGTAACTTGTACATCTACTTGTAACTTGTAAAGTTAAGGAATCAATACTGATTAATGTACATTTTACATAAAAATATTGCTGCTGATATGTATACATCATAACATTACATGTTTTTTTCCTGCTGTTAAACACACTATTGTTGTTCAAAATTCTTATATGACCATATTTCCAAAAATGTGTGAACAAAAATGACAACATGGCTTTAATATGAAAATTAATTTTTTTCTTTGAAGAGGGTCTCATCATACTTCCAGTGACCAGTTAACCTTTTACACAAACATTAAATAACAGACCTTATAACAGACCTTTCATTAACAATACTATATATAGCCACTGCCAGAATAGTGACACACGTATTGTGTGTGGTAAGCACACGCATTGCATTCATGCACAACGAAGACAAGATTGCGTTGTCTCAATCATTTTAACTATACATTTATGAGCTCAAAGTATGAGCTCACTGACTGAAATGTCCAACAAAAAGCATCAATTGTCAAATAATATTGATCACATTAACTAGACTAGATGTTTTTGAGGAAATTAGAAAGGGAACAACAACTTAACCCTTGTGTCTGATCAGATTCTTATTTGTTTGATAACTTTGCAGTGATTATGTTTGTAGCCAACATAATATGTGGCATAATCTTTTAATTATCTTGTATTTTTTTTTTACTCTTCATAAATTGTTTATTCAACATATTGTTTTTTTTGTCATATTTAACAACTCTTTTCAGAAAAGTGGGAGTATTTCATTACAAAAATAATATAAAAAATGGTTATGATCAGGGCTGAAGTTGAATAAAATATTTATGGAAAAGAAAGTGGGAAATTATTTCAACATAATCTTTTTATGGAGTTTTTCAATTTAGTCCCCTAATAAGAGTATAATACTTTAGTTTTCAGACACAAGGGTTAAATAACAATGGCATAGGATTTGAATTTAAACACAGTGGAGCTCAGATGATCTACAGTTGTCCACGACTTATCCTCCAAGGCATCTGCTATATAATAATCTTCAGATTTACTTAAGTGTTATTAGTAGGTTACAGCAGTAAGCATTAGTTTGCTCAGTCAATTATGGCCAATTAGTTTTATATTGTTTAATACAGTTAAATAAATAGATAAATGAAAAGCAAATTTTTTTGTATTCCCCCCCCCCCCGAATACCGAACCGTGACTTCAAAACCGAGGTACGTACCGAACCGTGTATTTTGTGTACCGTTACACCCCTAATGTTTCTATAACTCTCTCCCATATAACTCTCTCCCATACCCTTAACACCAACCGCTGAAGTGCCCTTGAGCAAGGCACTAAACCCCCAACTGCTCCACTGGAGTTGCTCAGTGGCCAACAGTGTCAGACTGTGGTTGTACTGGGCAGCTCCTAGGTGTGAATGGAACTCTGTGAATGTGAAGCAGGGCGTAGCTGAAAAAGAGCATCCGTGCTCAGCAAACCTACCCTGGGTAAATAAAGGTTAAAATAAAAAAAATAAAAATAAACACTGCAAGAACAGGCTGAAGCAGCAAGTCATTCAAGTAGATGCCGTCCATGGAAGAACAGTGTCCATGAGGGTAATTCCTTGTACTGTATGAACCAGGGAAACAGTGTGTGCTGGGGTACCCTAAGTTTGACTCTGGTTCGCTTGACAATTAAGTTTGGGTCACTTCGGTTCCAAGAACAGGCTGAAGCAGCAAGTCATTCAAGTAGATGCCGTCCATGGAAGAACAGTGTCCATGAGGGTAATTCCTTGTACTGTATGAACCAGGGAAACAGTGTGTGCTGGGGTACCCTAAGTTTGACTCTGGTTCGCTTGACTTAAGTTTGGGTCACTTCGGTTCCTTGAGATGCCTCCCTCCCGGTCTGGCGCATAACGAAGCCACTTCTTGACAGTTTCGCTGTAGTCCTGGTCGGTCAACTTGGGGTCAAACTGTCGAGCAGCAGCTGATAGACACAAAAATAAAATAGTGAGGAAGAGAGGTGAGATGATGTACGATGATAAGAGCACCCCTCACTTCACACGAGTGCGATTTTTTTTAATCACTCAATTACTCACTCTGTAGGTCTACAGTAACAAGCTACAGTCAGCATCCAGTTAGACTGGACAGGAAAGAGAAGCAATCGCCTAGCCTGACACCATCTAGGCAATACAATGTGTATCCATGCACCTCTAAAGCTCACCAATTACGTTGTCCATTTCTTATAGGTTGCACTTTCATCACTTTATTCCAACATAACACTTTTTTTTTAAGTTTTTGCAACAAATTTTACATAATTATATTCTGAATCACCAAACATGCAGGCTTTTAGTGTGGTGTGCTTGAATGGCTTCTTGCTTTCTGAACAACGCTTGTCTTTCTTTCCAGCCCAGTTGAACCCACTGGCCAGGGCGTTGGTCATAGCAGTTTTCAACATCAGTCTGATCAGGTTCTCTGAATTGGTGCCTCCTACCAAAGCCAGGCGAGAAATCTAAATCAGAGAGAAGAAAATGAAGGCCCTGCGTTAGAAACAGCATAACATTTATTTTATGAACACAGTGCAACCAACTTGTTTATACACACACTTTATGCATGCACTGATATTCCAGCCCATGCCAGTCATTAGGTTTAACCACATTAACCCTCCTGTCCATATGTAAACGGTATATTTGAACAATTTCAAAACGTTTCATAAATAGCAGCTCTAACACGTTTTGAACTAGAAAGTGCTAAACACATTTTTCCCCTGAACAAGACCACACTGAAATGATCTACATTTGATAAATGAATGCAGTTCAATAAATTACCATCTTTTGACGGACTGATTGCTCCATCAGTAATGATTATGCCTCATTGAAGTCTTGTTCACTGGTGATTGGCAGCTGGAAGGGGAGCATAGTGGTTGTGGTGGCCACCCCGTGTCCCCTGGTCCCACCAGATATGTTGCCCTCAGCCAAATCGGTCTTGATGAACTGCACATCTCTGGACAACTGACAGAGTAAGTGATATAACACCTCTTATCATATGTGCATCGTCACAATTTGCGTCCTCACTTTTTGTGTATGTGTTGCACGAATTACTCACCACAAGTAGTAAGCTCACGTACATCCTTATAGGTGATCCATTTATCATCTGGTTGCAGTCCATCTCGAAGGGCTTTTGTGAGCTTTATGTGTTTAGGGGGCCATAACACAGTCTGGTCTTTAGCATTAAACCAGCTCTCTAGAACTACTGCTGTCCCACCATTTGGGAACTGTACAACTGACCACAGCACCACCTCACCATCCATCTTCAAAGGGCTGAAATGAGAATTTACGGTACTCATAATCAGTGTTGGGCAAGTTACTTTAAAAAAGTAACTAGTTACAGTTACTAGTTACTTCTTCCAAAAAGTAACTAAATTACTTACTCAGTTACAAATTATAAAAGTAACTAGTTACTTCAGAAAGTAACTATTGCGTTACTTTCAAGATTTTAAGATAATTAGCTTTTTTTTTTAAGATAAACAACATACACAAATCTAAAGTATTTTAATGTTGCTGTGGGACAAAGTGAGACTAGCCTCCAATCAAATGCCATGTAGGCTATGTAGATATTATAATTACTATGTTTATATAGTGGATCATACAAATACAAACAGAATAGATGTTTTGGAACTTTTGATATGTATTGGACTCAACAGGCCACAACTGGGCAACATTAAATTATGCTTGTTAAGCACTATACCAAAAATAAATAACAAATATATACTGATTGATTGAACATTTTAATTAACAGATTTCAGAATGGGTACAATACAGTACGGCTCAATACACACAATTGTTAAGGGGATGCAGACCAGAGAAAGAGTTTCGTCTCGTTTACATCAGGGTCCCCCATTTTCAATTCATGACATTTATGACGAAAGTCTTTCTCTGGTCTGCATCCCCTTAACAATTGTATGTATTGAGCTGTACTGTACTGTACCCATTCTGCAATCTGTTAATAAACTTTTCAATCAATCAATCAATGACATACACAACATACAGATATAAGAATCTAATCGAATCATCTAAACTAATCTAATCATTACATTTAAGACATGCATGACATACAGAGATATATATATCTCTGAGCAGCTGAAGCCTGTGCTATTAAACCAGGAAGTGCAGCACTGTTGATAAGGCTGTCAGCACTGCAGTAGAGCCACTCTAGTGCCCTGCGCTGCAAAGAGTGAACACAAAACGCTCATGGACCCGCGGTCTCATGTTGACATTGTGTTGTTCGTTGGATTCGTTTTTGAGCTCAAAACGTACACTACACGGACCGCGGTCTCATGCTGACTGATCAGTGATCGCTTGTCTTGTCGCGCTGTGTGTCAGACTTTGCATGCTTTAGACACCCGCCCACCTCCACCTCTGATTGGCTTACCATGACATTGTATTCAACCTCAGCCAATCGTCAGCATGTATGCTTGGCTCGCGCACTGTCCACTAAACAAGGAAGAACATATTATTGCCTCTCGGCGCAGAGATCTGTCTGATGAAAGAAACAGGTTCATTCATAGTAACGCGCCGCATTTTTTTGTAGTAACGGTAACGACGTTATTAAGATTGGAAGAGTAATCCGTTAGATTACTCGTTACTGAAAAAACGAACGCCGTTAGTAACGAAGTTACTTATAGTGCCGTTATTCCCATCACTGCTCATAATGATCTCTCCTTACAAGCCATTCCCATACCGTCCTACAAAGCCAAAGTGCACTACACACATTGCATTTTTTAAGCATTTAAAGGAAAACTCCAACATTTTGTGAAATTAGCTTATTTGACATCTTCCCTGGAGTTATAAGAAGATACATACCTTTTTCGTCTCTCTGCATGCATTGGGCTTAGGGAACGCCTGGACCGTTAGCCTAGCTTAACTTCATCACTGGAAGTGGGGCAGACATCTAACCTAGTTCACTACAGTCAGGAAATATACTCCAAATACAATCAAAATACAACTCCCAAACGTTCCCGTAAACATGTTGTGACCTGTGTATTTACCACGTCTCCCAGTCACACAAGTCACACAAGTCTCCAAGTCACACAAGTCTCCAAGTCACACAAGTCACACAAGTCACACAAGTCCAAGTCTCCAAGTCACACGAGTCACACAAGTCTCCAAGTCACATGAGTCACACAAGTCTCCAAGTCACACAAGTCTCCAAGTCACACAAGTCACACAAGTCTCCCAGTCACACAAGTCTCCCAGTCACACAAGTCTCCAAGTCACACGAGTCACACGAGTCTCCAAGTCACACAAGTCTCCAAGTCACACAAGTCACACAAGTCACACAAGTCCAATTCACACAAGTCACACAAGTCTCCAAGTCACACAAGTCTCCAAGTCACACAAGTCTCCAAGTCACACGAGTCACACAAGTCTCCAAGTCACATGAGTCACACAAGTCTCCAAGTCACATGAGTCACACAAGTCTCCAAGTCACAAAAGTCTCCAAGTCACACAAGTCACACAACTCACACAAGTCCAAGCCTCCAAGTCACACAAGTCACACAAGTCTCCAAGTCACATGAGTCACACAAGTCTCCAAGTCACACAAGTCTCCAAGTCACACAAGTCACACAAGTCTCCCAGTCACACAAGTCTCCCAGTCACACAAGTCTCCAAGTCACACGAGTCACACGAGTCTCCAAGTCACACAAGTCACACAAGTCACACAAGTCCAAGTCACACAAGTCACACAAGTCACACAAGTCTCCAAGTCACACAAGTCACACAAGTCTCCAAGTCACACAAGTCTCCAAGTCACACGAGTCACACAAGTCTCCAAGTCACACAAGTCACACAAGTCTCCAAGTCACACAAGTCACACGAGTCTCCAAGTCACACAAGTCTCCCAGTCACACGAGACTCATGTGACTGGGAGACTCGTGTGACTTGTGTGACTGGGAGACGTGGTAAACACACAGGTCACAACATGTTTACAGGAACGTTTGGGAGTTGTATTTGGAGTATATTTCCTGACTGTAGTGAACTAGGCTAGATGTCTGCCCCACTTCCAGTGATGAAGTTAAGCTAGGCTAACGGTCCAGGCGTTCCCTAAGCCCAAAGCATGCAGAGAGACGAAAAAGGTATGTATCTTCTTGTCCAACTCCAGGGAAGATGTTAAATAAGCTAATTTCACAAAATGTTGGAGTTTTCCTTTAAGCGTTTCAATTGGCCAGCCAAACATGTTATCTGTGTACATGTAATATTGTACTAATTGTGTATTTATTAATGAGGTAAGTTATGCCCCGAAATCCGACGTTAGAGTCAGTGTGTCAATATAGTTACTGCACTTTAGCTTTGTAGGGCAGTATGGTTATGCTGTTAAATGAAGTAGTGGTATTGCAATGGCACCATCTCCATCTGGAGAGAGAAGACATTTGCGCTTGATATAGCCAAGTTTACCTATCCCTATATCTTCTTGCAAGCCACTGACCTTGTATGTACCAATGTATGATGATTCACAGGGATACATGTAGTATGGCTGTTTGTGTCTGTACTTTCTGTAAATTATATATACCTCTTCCTCTGATTTAAGAATATTCGCTACTAATGCAAATCCATCTCCAACCTCAATACAATTGTCTCCTTTCTTTGTGGACAAAGTAAACCGATGAGTGGAGACCTTCCTGTACTGTTGTGAAGAAGTAAACTGTGGGGGGACAGGCCCATCAGTGTGAATATTACGCAAAATTGGATCATCTGTGGGACATGGGGATCCAACATGTGGAATTTCAGACAACCTTTTCACTACCTGTTGTAGAGGCTGATGTGGCTTGCGTAGAAGATGCTTAATTTGTCCAAGATAGTTCTCAAAAGGGAATCCTGAGATATTATCTAGAGTGCCAAACTTCCTGTATTCCCCAGCCAAATGAATAAGCTGGTGTACATTGTACACAATTTCACCTCTTCCATACACTGTCCCAAAGTGTTCAACAAAAGAAACCATCAACTTGTGCGCAAAGGCCAACATTTCCTCAGAAATACTAGGGGACAGCAACAAGTACATTCCAACAGAAAACAACATGAAGTTGTCATACAGCTCACTGGGGAGGGAATCCTTCAAAACAACAGGACCCCAATACAACATGAAGGATCGCAACTCAGTAGCTTTCCAGCGATCTAACTCTGACAGTTCCCTTGGTTTACGGTTAAATTCACAAGGCATGTAGGAACGTAGCTTTAGCAGTTTACCTGAAATGGCTAGTACAGTTTTGGAAGGGACCCTTGTTGCCAAATTCTTCCCCTTTAACCATATATTAAGCAGTTTCCTTGTAACTCCGAGACAACAGAGATTCCATGTATCAGTTGGAAACATAGAAACCATCTTAACTAAACCTGTTAAAGGGCTCGTCCCATTGTGATGTGCCTCATCAACCATGTCTGAGAAACTGGAGTCTGTCCTAAGTCTGACTTTTGTTTCAGGATATGTCATTTTATTTCTCCATACACCCTCCTGAAAACACTTGTCACAACCAGAATAGCCATTAAATGCCTTGGTCTGCTTAATATAAGCTCTAGCTGGGGCATCACAAATGAAAGAAGAAATATGTACATCAAATTGCTTGTCATTATAAATAAAGCCATTAGACAGTACATTCTGAATATCTTTGACAAACTGCTCTAGGTACTCAAAAACACTCTTTGGCTTGCTTAGACCACAAAAAATGCCAACAACAAATGGGGACTTTGTGTAGTCACATTTGAGACTTCCAAGTATGGGCCAAAACTGAAGTTTAGAACTTTTGAATAAAGGTAAACCATCTATATTAAACTGTAAATTAAGAGTTGTCAGAGTTGCCGGTAAAATCAAACATGCCAACCGTGAAAGCACCCCTTTGACTAAACCAAAATGATAGTATTCTCCCCCTTCAATCTTAGTGGTAGGCACATGTTTTTGTGTTCCTAGCAATGTTCTTCCATCTTTAGGAAGGGTGGGGTGAAACATCTTCAAAATGGACAGCAAAGATGATAGTGCAACCAGAGAGACTGAATAGGATGTTGCCCAATATTTTAAACTTGTCATGAGGAAATCTTCATTATGCTCATCACTGTCAAAGACATGTTCAGGTTCAATTTCGTCATCCCCAGCTATACTTTCAAAATGTGCATTTGACTCACCTGGTGAGTCAATATTTTCACTATGATCACTGATAGTTAGTGGTCTGTTTAGTGGCAAGTCTGAAATTGATAAATCTAGTGGCAAGTCTGATCTAGTTGTTAAATCTAGTGGCAAGTCTGTCTTTGGTAAATCTAGCAGGCACTCAGTAGAGGCTGTGACAGGATCTGTGTTCTCTAAAGAATGATGGTTTGTCCTTGAATTAGCAGCAACAATTAACTTATAATCAGTGAGGATAGCCTGCTCTGTCTCTCTCACTAATTTGTTGACTCTACGTCTTTTAGCCCGAGAATAAGATGACATAGTGATGAGGTGCTGTAGTCAATGTAATGGGACATAAATTGTGCTATTTACTTGGCTAGAACAGGTCTTTGCTTCAATTGCTGCAACGTGCGGCTTCTTGAAACTGGTACGTGATTCTGGAAAAAGAAAGAAAAAAGGGGGGAGGGTCCTGATTAATGTGCTGCATTGCAATGTGCAGGGTGAAACGCTTGCATAATTCTACATTTTGATCAATATCAAGAGAGTCCATTATTATATTATTGTTATATTGTTCATTAGAAAATACCATGCATATAACCAAACGTCTAACTATATAGTCAATGTAATGGTACATAAATTGTGGTATTTACTTGGCTAGAACAGGTATTTGCTTCAATTGCTGCAACGTGCGGCTTCTTGAAACTGGTACGTGATTCTGGAAAAAGAAAGAAAAAAGGGGGGAGGGTCCTGATTAATGTGCTGCATTGCAATGTGCAGGGTGAAACGCTTGCATAATTCTACATTTTGATCAATATCAAGAGAGTTCATTATTATATTATTGTTATATTGTTCATTAGAAAATACCATGCATATAACCAAACGTCTAACTACTATCTGTATGTCATGTATGTCCCTCCCTATGCCATAAATGTCATCATGTGTATGTCATAAATGTCACTATGAATTGAAAATGGGGGACCCTGATGTAAACGAGACAAAAACGTCTTTCTCTGGTCTGCATCCCCTTAACAATTGTGTGTATTGAGCCATACTGTATTGTACCCCTTCTGCAATCTGTTAAATAAAGTGCACGCCAAACAGCCTGCAAACTACCTGGCGTTCTATCGCCATGCTCTAAGACAAACTCTAACCTTAACCAACTTCGAAAGAGTGCCTAAGCTTAAAGGGGAGATGAAGCATATAGCGATATAAACATAGTCATAGCATCAAATTAGTATTTAGATAAGCCACAGAAAAAAATCACGTTATAAAAATAAGCAGTTTCTAAGAAAAAACGATTTGTTATGTGAATCGCTTTATCCACATGGGCGCCGCCATTTTGTTTGGTGACATCACCATCGCGGGGCATTTAGCTAGCTGGCTACTTAGCCGCAGCCGGGATTCAAAGCCAACTAGCCGGCTAACCCAGCTCGCTAAATACTGCATGTAGCTAGCAGAACTGTAAAATTTGTTTGAACAGCCAGGAGCAATACAAAAAGAAACACGCGGTCCCGTTGTCTGGTAGGCAACGTTGCATTTACGGATCCACGTGTTTACTAGGCCAGCTAGCGCGTGCTTCCTTGACTACTTCCTGTTCACCCAATAAGCATGCTTTTGATTGGCTGAGTCGCACAACGTCATTCAGTACCAACACATGCAATTGGAGCACGCAATTTCTGTTCGTTTGGCGCTAGAATAATTACATCGAAATAATAAATAACTGGTCTTAAACAACCGTACGATTCCACTTGCACACTCTCCAGAGTTATATTAAGTACACGCTAACGAATATTCATGAATATTTATCTTAGTTGACGTATATATATATTTACCTACCAAACTGCAGCATGAACATGCACAACGCCATCAAGAGTACACCGGTCACACTCACAATAACGTTATTTTTCACTGAACACAGTTAAGATAAAAGTAATATAGCCAAAACGTACTGTAAAGCACTCAGTAGAATCAAATCCGGGGGATGTCGACGTTGCTGTTCTGTTGCCAGTTCACAATGAGAGCGAGCGCTGCATATAGAGGAAGCTATAGTATGTGGCTGGGACGTACCATATCTGTTTAAATTGGGGGGGGCATTCGGATCGGTCCAACTTAATGACGACTAACAGCATACGTTGAACAGCATACGTTGATTCAACATTTATTAGATATTGGCATTTCAATCATTAAAATGCAACCACAAAACAATATTGATTCAATGACATGTTTTCAACATTGGTCAATTGGTTCATCGGTTAATGGGTGATCCACCATCAATCGTCGATCTTAACCAAAAATCAAGCATGTTGACCATAAATCAACATTGAATTAACACCTTTTGCTATCTGGGTATCGGTCCATCTCGCTTAATTATGCAACATAGTATACAGTATCAACCACAGGAAAAGGGTACATAATGTATTTTATGTTATAGTCATACGTTATATATTTTACGTATTGTATGAGTAATATATTCACATTTCGTATCGGCGAAGTCCCAAACAGCGTGATCGGGAGTCAAACTAACAATGCTTGAGATGGGGGATGAGTGCTCTCACCACTAGATCAAGCCACCCACCTTGATACAAACACAGCAATGATCATGGTTCGTTACACACTTTACTGATAGCCTCGACCCAACCCTAACATTAACCACACTGGGTCTCATTCCCCCAAATTTTCCCAAAGAGTTCTCTTGGAAGACTTATCTTGGAACCGACTGAGACAGAATCAATGACAAGTTCACTCTGAGTCCCCAACGTGCTGGTAATATGTCTTAAGTGGCTCAAACGGTCGCACCTGTGACATCTGCTTGGGGAATGACACCATGTCTTAAACACGAACGCGCGTTCCCGTTCCCGCGTTCGCATACAAAACAACGCCTCCAGAGCTCCTTATAAGGCAACTAATGACGCAGCCGCGTGAAAATGGAATGGCGGAAGTGCCTTGCGAGTCTTGCGACGCATCAAAATTATTAGATTAGATTAAGGTATTGGCATCATATATAGTACAGCTCGTGGTACATTTTCCGCAGCGTGCGCGCACACACACACACACACACGCACGCGCAGTACTGTATATGAATGAATGAATGAAAACTTTATTTAACAGATTGCAGAATGGGTACAATACAGTACGGCTCAATACACACAATTGTTAAGGCGATGCAGACCAGAGAAAGACGTTTGTCTTGTTTACATTATATATATATATATATATATATATATATATATATTAGAGGTGGGCATAGATTAATTTTTTTAATCTAGATTAATCTATCTGCAATCCTGGATTTAATCTAGATTAATTTAGATTAAAATGGCTAATTAAAAAAAAAAAAAAACCTGCCGAAGGCATTCAAAATATGTGTGTTCCTTATGTTTCTCAGGCCAGGTGGCCCATTACACCATGAGCCCATCTCCCGTTTCCAAAATGCATTACAGACTGTCTGAAAAAGCTGTTTTGCTATGATAATTGGTAATGAAATATCAAAATAATGTTCAATAAGATGTACTTGTGTTTAATAAGTTGTTTTATTCAGAAGTTAACACAAATAAATAATATTACCAGTACAGTACAGTATCTAGCACACTCTCAGGAGCAAAACAGAAAGAATCATTTCAAACTTGAACTATGTGACATGGCTTGAATCAACTGCTCCAGTGGAGTTGCTCAGTGGCGAATGGTGTCAACTGTGGTTGTACTAGGCAGCTCCCAGGTGTGAATGGAACTGTGTGAATGTGAAGCAGGGCGTTCCTGAAAAAGAGCATCTGTGCTCAGCGAACCTACCCTGGGTAAATAAAGGTAAAAAAAAAAAAATGTAAATATATATATATTTTTTATATAGATGAATGCGTTAATTATATTATCGCGCGATACTAGTATAGCGTTAACGCAGCACGTTAACGGCCCAGCTCTAATATATATATAGTATATAGTATGGCCTACGGCGTAATGAATGAACGCAGTATAGGCTTATTATTCCATTAATGACTTGTTTCATTAGGATTTAGTACATACTATACATATGCTCTGCCCTACGTACAGTATAAGTACAGACTTATGTATACAGACTGTACCTATACTGTACGTAGGGCAGAGCATATATATATAGTAACTATCTACTAAATCCTAATGAAACAAGTAACTAGAATATATTAAGCCTATACTGTTCATTCATTAGACACGTAGGCCATACTGGCGCACACAAGACTTGTTATGGAATATTAATGCAGTCTATTTCCACCGATTATCTTTAGTTCTTATTTATTTATTTATCCACTGTCATTTCAGTGTTGGTGTATACTAGGCTATATAGTGTATTTCAATAAAAGTTTAATTGATTAATGATATATTTGAAGGAATGCAGGTTTATATCAAACAAAGGTCTGTCCCATTGTATACCATTAAAACAGATATGTGACAAATAAGAAATACAAATTCCACAGAAGGCATTCAATTATTATTTTTTTCAATAATTTCACAATAATTGCATAATTGTGTTTGAATATCTGAGTAATTAAAGTAATTATACATTTGTCCAAAATAGCTGGTTCAGATATGGTTAATCCAGCTGCCCTGTGATCAGATGAATCCATATTATTTATTTTTCCGAGATCAAATGCGTAATTTCTTATTGTACAAATATTGTCATATTTATTTTAATTATGATTAAGTAATTAATTCCAAGGAGGCCTGTAGCGTTGACATGAAGGAATCACTATGAGAACACAGTCTGTCAAGTTAATAACATTTTCAATTAGTCAATCAATCCTCAGCACTCTTAAATCTGCTCTCAGCCACGCTCAAATCTGATTTCAGGAAAATTTGGGGAATCGCGCTCCCAGCCCGAATATGTCTTAAATGGGCAGAAATCTGCCTAAGAGGAAATGTTTGGTCGTAAATCCGTTTGGGAATGAGACCCACTGTTACCTTAAACTAACCCTAACCTTAACCACACTGTTACCTTAAACGAACCATAACATTAACCACACTGTTACCTTAAACTAACCATAACCCTAACCTTAAAGGGGAGATGAAGCGTTAAACAATATGAGCCTAGTTTGTTTGTTGTGTACCTTGGGTAAGACATGGTCCTATAATCAAATGTGAAATCCTGCTTATTTGTCTGAAAACTCAAATGTAATTTCCCCGTTTTTGCCATGGACGCCGCCATTTTAGATTTAGCTGGATGGTGACGTCACGGTGATGGTTTGGGCTGGGTCCCGGTTTACAGTGCTGGTTAGATAGCTACGTAAATATGGAGTGTCGTGAAAGTCAGTCAGTAAATTGTCAACCAAATGTAACGTTACCTACAGAAAAAATATATATTATATAATTATACTATTGTATTATCTGCGAGACATACCCCCCCCCCCCCCCCCACAATCTGAGTCAGAGCGATAGTTCAACTTGACTAACAGGGTGAAGTAGGTATCAGTTTCCTTTTTTTCTTCCCTCAATAATATTATGTTATTTATGTACGTTATCATTATGTAAACCAATGCACATATGGATTGTTTGCTGCAACGTTTCTGAATGAATTTAAGCATTAATAAATAAGCAGATAATTAAATTAGATGTCCATAACATTTGTGTTTTTAATTAGCATAGCCTAAATAAATATGAATTCAAGAAGTAAAATACTGAATTAACGACACATTTATTAACAGGCTGAAAGTTAAAACGAATAAAAAAAACAATTAGCCTCTTTAATGGGCTAAACACTGCGTAAAATATAGGCTATGCAGTGGTAAAAGGCAACTTTTTTTTAGGCTATAGCCTTCTAAAACAGGCTAAACTTCGTTTTGGCTTCTTGAGTTCACATTTCTTTGGTTTGCAGTGGTGCATCTGCGGGCCAATGTTCCGAGACATATTACATTTTATTTGTTAGGCTATTTGAATACACCAGCCCTAAATGGTGTACTGTTGAAGTCAGAGGTTCTATGTAGGATTGTTAGTAACTGTCTAACTGTATATATAACTGTTTCCACTCTGGGGAGATCTTTTATTTTTAGAGCATTAACTCTGTGGAATGGCCTGCCTCGGAACCTCTGCTGCATTTACAGTAGATTCACTTTTAAAAAGAATCTTAAATTGTTTTTAAATTGTTTTTAACACTGTAAAGTGTTTTTTTGTTTTTGTTTTACACTAATGTAATTTTAGCTATATTAATTGTTACAGTAGGTTCATTATGCATTGTGTGTACTGACTTTTAATAATTTTGTTTTTTTGCAATGGTGATTGTTTTTGTGTTTTTTTGTGTGTGGACCCCAGGTAGACTAGCTGGTTGCTATCGCACCAGCTAATGGGGATCCCTAATAAAATCAAATCAAATCAAAATCCACTAGAGGGCGCTCTAGGCAGAGCCACTCAAGACACCACCAGGTGGCGAGTATAAATAGAGATGTCTCCTCCTACTCTACCTCTTTCCCCCCCAGCCTCTCAGTGCGAGGAGAACTCAATGTGCTGCTGCTCATACCATGTGAATGAATAAACCACGCCGCTTAAAGGCTAAAGATAGAAACCATGCCTCTTGACCACATTATTGTCGCCCTATAGCCGGATTCTGTCAACACTAACAATTATACAAATACGCGTGGGCCATACATCCCAAACTTTGTAATCCTGCATCTTTCATGCATTTGACCACGTTTCGGGAATTATCTCGGAGTATGACATGAATATTTTCTTTCGGAATATGCCACGTCTGGAACATATTCTCTAATGCTGTTGCCATGCCAGCGCTGCAGCAGTATGGGAGCCGGAGAACTCTTGTGAATGCTGGAGCGCTTTACGGAGTTGGAAGTCTGCGTCAGTCCACTGAGCTGTCAAACTCAGCATTGACATGGGGCTGACATCAGAGCTCCAAATATCACTGGTAAAGCTAATTGAAGAAACGTCTTCTTTCAGAAGGCTATCAATGTGCAAATACACTACCTGGTAGAGCTCGGGTACAGGGCAATGTCTGAAAAATACGTGCAATCTGGGAGAGTGTAACGCAGTCGTCGAGCCCTATTATTATTTTCTCTCTCTATATATATATATATACAATATACAATAAAGCAATAAAACACTATCAGGTCAACATAAAAATATATCTTACAAATAAAACAATATATATATATATTGTTTTATTTGTAAGATATATTTTTATGTTGACCTGATAGTGTTTTATTGCTTTATTGTTCGCCCGTATATGCTCCTTGTATCGCCGCTGCTTACAGCACGCATTCGAACAGAGACAAAGTTATACCGTTAGTTTTGTATACAGCCGAGCCACTCAACACATATTGAACGGAGAAAAAGATAACCGTTAGTTGGAGAATAAAAGTGAGGAGAGAGAGGTGTTTTGCTACAGCGATGTGGTGGTAGCCGTTATTAGTTGGAAACTGTTGTTGTGGTGTCGCCAAGGGAGAGGAGGAGTACCATACTCCCGCATCGATCTGCCGAAGGCGATGGGCAGAGGATAACGGCGACAGAATAGACCTTTAGACTGAGTTCGGTTGAGGCTGAACTCATATAGCAACCAACAGACTTTAGGTGATAGCCTAATCTATACCTTTCTGTTGAACTCATTCTAATTATTAATCTGGACCTTCAGAACATGCAGTATTATTAATTTGCTCAAATGTTGTGGCCTCACACAGTGCCAACTGCAGGTCTCGCCATCTCAGGTGCCAACTGCAGGTCTCGACATCTCAAAGATGACAGAGCATATGCAGCATCCCCCTGTTGGGGTTGCTCAATGCTGTACATTTTTTTTATGAATAACGATATTTGAGGAGCCTAATAATATTGCTACAGCTTGCAATTCTCTGAGGTGGGAGGCTCCGCTTCTGGGCGAAACCATCTCTGTGACGTCAGCAACAAAATGGCGGCACACATGTTGATTTATGCTACATAAATGGACATAACAAATAGTTTTTTCTTAGAAACGCCTTATTTTTATAACATGATTTTCTCTGTGGTTTATCTAAATACTCATTTGATGCTATGACTATGTTTATATCGCTATGCTTCATCTCCCCTTTAACTACACTGTTTCCTTAAACTAACCATAACCTTAACCTTAACCCTAACCTTAACCACCCTGTTACCTTAAACTAACCATAACCCTAACCTTAAAGGAAAACTCCAACATTTTGGGAAATTAGCTTATTTGCCATCTACCCTGGAGTTAGACAAGAAGATACATACCTTTTTTCTTCTCTGTGCATGCAGTAGGAGTAGGAAGACGTGCACCGTTAGCCTAGCTTAGCGTCAGTCACTGGAAGTAGGTTCCTCCATTAGCCTAGTTCCCAACGTCTTCCTACTCCTACTGCATGCACAGAGAAGAAAAAGGTATACATCTTCTTGTCTAACTCCAGGGTTCCCAAAATGTTGGAGTGTTAAGATACATACCTTTTTCTTCTCTGTGCATGGAGTAGGAGTAGGAAGACGTGCACTGTTAGCCTAGCTTAGCATCAGTCACTGGAAGTAGGTTCCTCCATTAGCCTAGTTCCCAACGTCTTCCTACTCCTACTGCATGCACAGAGAAGAAAAAGGTATGTATCTTCTTGTCTAACTCCAGGGTAGATGGCAAATAAGCTAATTTCCCAAAATGTTGGAGTTTTCCTTTAACCTTAAACTAACCATAACCTTAACCCTAACCTTAACCACCCTGTTACCTTAAACTAACCATAACCCTAACCGTAACCACACTGTTACCTTAAACTAACTGTAACTGAGGGGTACAATTTCCTGACTGTATTGAATAAGTATGGTATCATTAAACCACTACTGACTTATGTACATTACTACTGGCCATACAGTACACAGGTATATGAGATGAACACATCCCCAATAACACGGTTTCACACAAATACTCATTTAGAAGAATATTTATTAGCAGCACGAAGATTATCTTACATTACTTTACTTATCAAGATTGAGAATTGCGCTTGTAAGGCGAAGAATGTGCATGAATAGGTCAAGAGCGTAAGTCCATGAGCATATTACGCAGGAGATAATTAATACCACCTGTATCATAAGAATTATATATATGGTACACTAGTAGGGCAGCTGGAGATACTAATAGGGTCCCTCCGGTTGTAGGCCAGCAGGGGAGAGGATTTGTCGGTAACGAAAGTCTGGGTCAACGAGGAATAGGGAGACTCCAGGTACAGGAGACAGTGCAATAATATCTTGATCCGCAGACGAACAACAGCTATTCTCCGGTATGCAGTGCCGCATGGAAGAAAGCTAGCCAGCCTCAGGCGTCCTAGAGGCGGGCTCGACGTTGCTCCTCACAGGGTAAATCCCACACAATTGTGGGTGTAGACGATTCTCCGCTCCATCAGCTACAGGACCAAAGCAATATAATCCAGCCGAAAAGGGCTCTGTAGTCGCCGGTGTAGGTTATCCAGTGTACATATCCACACGGTTCTCGTCTAGGGCTCCTCGGATGACGGCACCAGGTTAAGCCGCCCAGCCTGGATAAGCACACTAGCTCGGTACGAGGAAGCGTTGGTAATGCTGGTCACTGTAGAACGGTAGCCGCACGATACACTATACATAATAGACTATTACTTAAATAATAGAATAGGTCGAACTCGACGATACAGCGTTACACTCTGACACTTCAGCTATCAATTCGCACGCTGTCTCAAGGCTCTATTTTGGGGCAAAAACGGGCCCACTTCACAGCACGTTGTATCGTGGTGTGAGGCTTCAACTTATTGGTTAACATACTGCTGTATTCACCTGCGCCGTATTTATACGTTAGGTGAACAATCTAGTACCAGCCTTATTTCTGTCTCATATTCTTGCGCAGAACCGGGCATGTCCAGGCATGTCTTTGGCGGTGACTTTGAACTAGACATTGGGGGTATGGCAGTGGCGCCTAGGGGATCGCTGTCCAATAGGAGAACGAAATATTATGGTCTGTACTAGGTAAAGGGATATTCCGTGTATATGTACAAAGAATATACAAGGGATATCAGACGATATACAAATACTATACAATATATCTCAAGTAATAAATATATATATTCGGTTTAATCTGATCCTTCGTAACACTAACCATAACCTTAACCCTAACCCTAACCTTAACCACACTGTTACCTTAAAACGAACCATAACCCTAACCTTAACCGTAACCACACTGTTAGCTTAAACTAGCCATAACCTAACCACACTGTTACCTTAAGGCGAGACACCCCATGTGAATAGGCAAATATACTTTTTTTGTTGATTTTGAGATTTTGTTATATTTTGCTTCCTAAACATGTCTTCTATGAAACTAGTGACAATAAAACGTCAATAACACACATTTAGTTGTTTATTTTACTTCATTTTGCCTTATTGCATCCATAAATTCCAGAACCGGAAGTTAGGAACCGGTTCCTATTAGAACCGGTTTTCGTTGCCCAACCCTACACATTTGCATATATAAA